>NW_009628548.1:0-39244 GCF_000690535.1 Cariama cristata
CTCCCTCCGACCTTGAGCCTCACCCGTGCGTGTTCCTCCGCCCCGCAGCGCCATGGCTGCCAACTGCGAGCGCACCTTCATCGCCATCAAGCCCGATGGGGTCCAGCGGGGGCTGGTGGGAGAGATCATCAAGCGGTTCGAGCAGAAAGGCTTCCGGCTGGCGGCCATGAAGTTCGTGCACGTAAGTGGCCGCGCCCGGGAATCGCCCCCTGCCCCGGGTCTGCCCTAAATCCTTTTCCTCGCTTGCCAAAATAGGTACTCAAATATCTCTCTCTCTTCCTGTGGGCCTTACCTGCATCAGAATGGGAGTCTGGTGCTGAATTTGCCCAACAGCTGGAAGTAGTGGATCACACGTGAGGCCAAGCTTTCTATGAAGCACAAACGTTTGATCTGTGCCATTTCCTAAGGAAGCAAAACTTGGTCAGGTGGCTTAATGCAACCTGACTGAGAGAGCTGAAATGACCTTGGCTGAAAGGTGGTATCGGGTAACATCATCCAGACATCTTGTACTCTGCTTATTGCTGAGGATTACTGTAATGCAAAGAAATAATTTTGACATCTCACAACACACGCTACTACAAAGAAACATGGTGTGTTGTGTACTCCTGTAATTTTACACTAGGAACGTGCATTGAAATGCATTGCAGCAACTGTTGATAATATTAATGACTGGTGAATGCAGTCACTCATGCTGTAGTCTTGCAGTAGTAACACCTTTTGCAGTGTGATACTTTGAAACTGATACTTAATGTTACATCTGCCCTTTTAAAGGCCTCTGAAGACCTTCTCAAACAACATTACATTGACCTGAAAGACCGACCATTCTACCCTGGTTTGGTTAAATACATGAACTCTGGACCTGTTGTGGCCATGGTAAGTGGCCTGATATTACTTAAAGACTACTTTCTTGACTATACTGGTCTTGCTCTGTAAATGATTTAAAATATTTAGCCATACTATTACAGAAACTTTCAAATGACCCAGTACTGATAATGGCAAAAGAAAAACAAAATCAAAATGAAGATAATCAAGACATGACTATTTATTAACAAGAAGGAAAATGTGTATGTATAAAATGCATATTAAAATGCTTAGCATGTATTAAGCAAAATTCCTGAAAGCCAGTCTTCTACACCAAAAAATCCCTTGTTTTGGGCAAGAAAGGATGAGACTTTTTCCACAGAAACCCATCTCATGTGTCATTCTTTTTTACACTCCCCCCAAAACAATATAATTGCCCCAGTACCATCCCCTCCTGTATTGGCCATGTACCTAACTAGGAGTGCCTGCAACTGATCAAGCTTGTCCTTACTCTATAACAACAGAAAGGTTTTGAAGTTGGCCTTGTACTTTCCCAAGCCTCAGAGTTAACTGATGTATCTCCTTTACTGGAGTGACAATGTTGTTAGTCCTTTTTATAATCACTTTCAGTTCATATGTTTTTCTCCCTAGTCGTCTTTACAGGCCCAAGAGATAATCTAGGCTAGATTAATTTTTTTAGTGGTGGAGCCCTTGTTTCTCTGCAGAGTATGTTATTAGCAAAGATTAATATTTGGTATTTTTTATAAGCATGGATTAATGGGATTTGTCCGTCTCTTTTCCTTAAGGTATGGGAAGGACTCAACGTCGTTAAAACTGGGAGAGTAATGCTAGGGGAAACAAACCCTGCAGACTCTAAGCCTGGTACCATCCGTGGCGATTTCTGCATTCAAGTAGGAAGGTTTGTGCACATTTTGTTATCAATAGATTTAAAAACTCAATGTTGATAGTCTTTTATTCTAGAAAGTCAGAATCATTGGTAGATATCCTGATGGTCTTTTATTTGCAGGTCACAATCCATAACTGCTACTTAAGAAAATGGCTTGGTACAAAAATGACTCTTTTTTGAAATAACAGCTCCTCATCAGAGCTTCATGTAAGATCAGTCAGTGGCATTGTAGTAAAGTCACCCTAGTCACCCTGCTAGGCTTAGTTAGCTCTTACAGTGGGGGTATTTGAGTACTGTACCTGAAATAGTAGTCTTGCAGCTCTAGATGCTTCATCCAAGTTTTTGCATATGGAGAACTACTGCATTGCTGAAAGTGTATTTTTGTACAGAACAATATGTTTGTCTCCTTCCACAGAAACATCATTCACGGCAGTGACTCTGTAGAAAGTGCGCAGAAGGAGATCAACCTGTGGTTCAAACCTACAGAACTCATTGACTTCAAATCTTGTGCACATGATTGGATCTATGAGTGAAATGAATTTTCACAATGAATTGTGCCTTCTTAACGCATCATCTCATTCCAGCTGTTGACCTGGGAGCAATTATCACCATAGTTATCCTAGTCATTTTCAGCACTGTCGAATAAATGGATATGAACTAATTAGTTGTGGTGCATTCATTATGAAACAGACTACTGTGTTCAGATATTCTCATAAGTCACTTTACTCATTCAGTATTTTCCTGTTGTAGAGGGAATAGTTAACACAAACTTCCATGTACAGGCATATCAGAATAAAAAACTCAGTGACTTTTGTTCATTGCAAAGTTGCTGTGAAGGCTACTGAAATACATGACAGTTGCAAAGCCAGCTTGCAGAGGGAGAGATGAAGGGCTGCTTCCAACATAGTAGAACTGAACTAGAAAAAAACCTGTGATACCACCCTGTGACAAAGTTTCCCTCCCTACACAACTACTAATACTAACTGAAACAATGAGACCAAGTGCAAAGCTTGCTCTCTATCAAATGCTCGTCTAGTGCCACCCTCTTCTCATTAAAAACCTTACCTTGTGCTCAGAGCCTCTCATGCTTTATTTGTGCTCAGACTAACACACCCAGTTCATGTGAAACATTAATCGTTTTACAAATTGTGGGTATTTTTATAATCTGCACTCTCTTAGGAGAGAAACAAGCTGGAATGCATTTATGTAGAACAAGGAGTGCCTTGTAAACAAAACAATTGCAATTCAGAAAAAGACTTTTTATCATTTTTATTTTGTGTAAAAAAGGCAAATTTAGTGAATTATTTTCATCTTGTACACAAAGTTATAATTTTAATGCTTTTCACATCCATGCTGAAAATCTGCAGTCTCGTAAAAATGAAAGTAACATTAATTTCTCCAAAAGCATTTTTTTCACTTAGTTATGTACATTGCATGAGAAAGCTTTAAATACTCTCTCTCATTGACCACACAAATTACCAAGAAAATAAAAGATTAAATTTGTACAGATATTGATCTATATATCAAATACATACGGAAATGATGTAAAAACCCTATTTGTTTAATCTTGATTCCCGCCCCAACATTTTTCCAGGGGCCAAAGCTGATGCCTTCGTATAAATGGCTGTGGCTTTTTGTTTTAAATATGAAAATTAAAAGGAAGAAATATTCAGTTTAAATCACAGTTTTTAAAAATCCCTTCCCAATAAAGGATTGTTACCAAATATATTAGCACCATTGTACAAATATTGACGGGAGAGGGTATTCACATCACATAAAACAACAATAAAAAAACCAAACAAACACTGAAACCCGTGTTAGTATCCGTAGAACAAGGAATTGATAACTGCTTTAGCTTTCCTCAGATGCAGCAAGGAAAAGGTTAAAGAGTTGTATTTAAAATAACATACAAATCAAAGATCAGCAGAAAGATTTTGAGCAATAACAGAAGGGTAGCTGCAAAGGTACATAACTTGCGCTACCTTATGGTTATAAAAACCTGCTATGCCAAATACTGAAATTAGTTTGACCCCATTGCAGATCTTAGATGTCCAACACTTCGCTGCTCTTTTAGCCAGGTAACATGGCTTAGAGTAAAGGGAAGATAAAAATACCTAGAGCCACGTTACGAACAACTGCTTTACAAATACAGTGAAGCCTATACTATGGATACCACAGCCAACAGGTAGCCCACTCTTTGAAAAGACCACTCTAAATACCTGGCAGAATTTTGCTCAGGTTTTTCTTAAACCTCTCCTAAGCAAGTGACTTCAGTTAGTTCCTTACGTGGTTTGCTTAGGACAGATTTCACTGTACTTGGCAATTACACAATTTAGGTGTATTTCGAATTCAGAAACACGAGAAATTTCAGCCAACTTATTGAAGTCACACACATATCTGAGAATGCATGTCAACTCACACAGTTTAGTGTTTAATGAATAAAATACCTACTTTTAAAGAACATTATAAAGACTGACAGACTTCAAATCCGATTCTTCCATTTCTCCAACACAGGAAGTGTATTCAACTTAAGTGCTAATTTTCTCTCTTGACATTTGAGGACTAGGAACTCAGAAAACAGAGCCTGGGCAATACACAGAAGCCCAAGGTTTAGTGACTTGGCAATATACCTTGCTCATTACTAGCCCAAGATTTCACATTATGAAAGACAAATTAATGCAACGTTTTTTCTACTGAAGTCAGAAGCTATTGACGAGAGAAGAAAGCAAGATTGTGCCAACTTTGTTCCAGCTGACTGGGACAATCTGCAAGTTGCTGCATTAAGAAAATCAATAGTGATGTACTTACCAAACCAAATCAATGCTCGCAGAGCTGGATTATACAGCAGGTTAAATTGAGGACACAGGAAAAAAAATAATCAAAGCTCAAAGTGTCATTACAATGGTCTCTAATCCTACTTCTCCAATCCAGGCTGTTCAAAAGAAACATGATGGGTGGGTCAGAATCTGAGAATGTATTTGAAGTCTACCAAGCCTGACAAAGTCCTTTTTATGGCTATTTTAGAGAGCTAAAATGTCTTTACCACCTGAAGTTACAGATACTTATAATCTGATAACCAGATTCTGTCAATATAAGAAGCTGTTAAAAAGGGGTCATTATTTAAGGAATTTTACAGTAAGGGAGAAAATAATTCCAGACATTCCTACACTATACAGGACATTTTTTACTTCCAGTAGTAAATACAAAACTTTACATAATTAACCCCTCTTGCATAGAATGAGGTAAACCTGTGCATATTACCAATACTATGTACCCAAAGTTAGAGCAATATTTTAGAAAATAATCAAATTGCTGGTTTTCAACTTTCTATGCACTTTTTTTTTTTTTAAGCTCAAACAACAATATACAAAAATGGTCTCCCGGGGCTCTGTGGGTTGATAACCTTAAAGCATTTCTTAGGCTGTAGGAACACAGACGTTAATCATTTTGATTATTTTTAAGCCCTAATTTATGGTCAAGAGTCAGATTATCATTGTACTGCTCTGAAGGGGACCTGCTAAGACCCAGAAGCACTTATAGAACATATGCAGTTAATTCCTGAGAGTTTAGTTAATGAACCTTACTGGTAAAAGCTAAAGCTCTTGTTGCATGTTTTTTTCCAGTCACAGCTCTGCAGGGCTGATTAACCATTTTACTAATCAACTCCATGAATGAGATAATTTACAAAACCGTACAAAGTTTAAAAATATGGAAAGATAAAATCCAAGTTATTAAGAGCTCATGCTAAAATACTGTGTATTTTACTGGTAGTCATTTTCACCCTTTTACATGACTTTTGCCTTTAAAAAAATCTGGACAGTTAAGCAGGTGCGGCTAATGGGATACTTGAAGTGAGACACAAGGATTCCAGGCAATAAGCAAATCCAGTTTATGAATTATATACTAGACAGTATATGATTTATGTACTGTTCTTAAGTCCCAATTTTGATATTACACTATTGCAGCAAGAAAAGAATATTGCAGGCTGTGCAGAACTGAACTCATTTTTTTAATCCACAACATATGGCTCCTTTTAGCTCACCTGAAACCACATGGAACATCAGTTTTATATGTTCACAAATAAACATTTAAGATGGTAAAGAAACATCTAGGTCTTTCTGAATGGAAAAAAAATAATCAGAAGAATACTCAGAATTTCCTTCCCACTACCAAGGGAGGTCTGAGTTACTGTCCATCTTAAGTCTTTAGTCTAAATTCATAGCTAAAATTAATCTTCCAAATGAAGGAATTTTCTGAAGTTCCAGTTTGGCATAGGGCTCTGTAAACATTTGCTGAAGCATTCCAAGACTACAGACATTCCTGTACAGACAAGAGCTTTACAGTCCCAATCCAATACCCATTGCAGTCAATGGAGACAAGGCTACTGATATTAATGGGCACTGAATCAGACTCTAAGGAACTTTTTTTTTTAAAAAAAAATCTTATATAAAAAAAAAGTATTTTAAACTAAATAAAAACATATTGACAAGTTAAAATCTTTGTCAGGTTGTGGCTCCATTGCAATTGGGGCTACTCATTGAGTAGAGCTTTACAGGCCTATCTTCCACATACAATTTATGCCTCTAAATTAGGGCTTAAATGCCTTATTTTCACAATAAAAAAACCAGAGGCGTGACCAGTGCAGTTCACAAGAGTCTAAAGGTCTCCCAACTTGTACCAAAAAGGTTCATTTGTTATGACAGTTCATTTGTACTTGCAACTATACCTTCCTCCAACCACTTCCCACAATCATGCTAATTAAACTTTAATCTTACAAAAAAATTAGAATTTCAGTTCTTGTTAACAATGCACAATAAATCTGAACTTGAAAATATTACAAAATTCTTTCAAAAGCTTCAAATACAACACAAAAGTGTCCATTTTTGTTTTTAATAAATTGAAAAATCTTTTTCACTAAAATAGTTTCCCCGCCCTTCCAAAAAAATCTGAACTGAGTCTAACTCATCTACAGTTAGCAAAGTGCCCCAGGTACAGTCACCTGAACTGTACCATCGAAGTGGGAACAAAATCAGTCAGTCTTGGAGAAAGGCTCTTTTCCTATCACCAATACTCTGCCCCTCACTTTTCTGAGCTGCCTTATGGTTCTTGTTTGATGTAGTAACTGGCAGATCCGTTGCTTTCCTGATCAGATGCTCCTTGAAGGAAGCTATACTCTTCTCCATCTAGCAACTCCTCCTTCAGCTGCAATGAAGTCACTAAAAATAAAAGATGAACATTAAAGATACATAAAATTCAAAGTACGTAGATTTTTTCCTTAAATTTACTTCATATTATTTAAATTGGGAACAGACCCGATTTCCCATTTTCTTATATTCTGCATTTTAGTGATTCTTCTTTTAACACTCAGTATCCCACAGAAAGCAGATACTTTCTGACAGTAAATTGAACCTTAAGTTACGCTCTAATATTAACATATTTGAACAAATTACTTATAAAAATATATTCTCTACAGGGTTTTCTCAAGAATTTAGTATTTTAAAAAACTAGTTTAGGAAGGTAACTGAACATGTTAATAGGAATAATGACTGTTGCTCATAAAAACACTTATTTTACTGTTAACTTCCTATTTAGTCTTTACGCAACTAAAAAAAAGATTAACTGTTGGCCATTTACAATCTACAACTCATATTACTTAGCCCAATGACTGTAAACTGTTTATGCGAGACAATAAAAAACATTGTTTAACAAAGATTTCTCAATACATCATTAAAATTTTAAGATCCCAGAAGATAACTTTCATTCAAGCAAAACATCTTTTGTAGTTTTAATCCTCTCTCTTCCTTCTTTTGTAAAGAGAGAACAGAAATGAGATCTAAGACATAAAAAAAGATGTTACGAACAGCAATAATGCAACAATTACTTTTCCAGTTTCACTAATGAATAGTGATAATTATCAAAATATGAGCACAATGAAAAGAACACTGAAAACAAAACATGTTAAGACTTTCATTAAAGGTGCAGTACCCACATTAAAGGGTTGATTATACAAAAATAAATTGTTTTCTATGACCAAATGAATGAGAAGAGTATTAAAGCTTACAGCTACTGAATACAAAGTTTATATGCATTATCAATGTATCTTGAAATGCAGAAATATGCAGTGAAAGAAAAAAAACCAAAACCATAACCTGTTGCTACTAGTAGTCCTGCAATAACTTACAAGCCATTTGATTATTATTTTATTATTTTTCTATGTCATCTTCCATGTTGAAACAAACATGCTAAATAAAAATGAAAAGTAAGATATTAAAAAAGGTCCAAAAGTTGCATCATAATGCAAGTTCTCCTCATTTCTTTCTTTAATAGATGCCTCCTCCCACCTACATAGCCCACAATCCCTTCCTGCTTTTTTTCATTCGTACGTACTTTTCCCTGCATTATGTCCAACTCTGATCAAGAATCTTGATCTGTGGAAGACAAGGAAAGTGCTGTCTAAATGATAAGACACATAATTGGTTACTTGGATATACTGCTAATACCTTAGGCAAAAGCTACACAGAGGTCAGGGATACAATCTGAAATCCACCAGACATGTTCTTTTTCTTCTCTCCTCCCAGTATTTGTAGAATGTTTCTGCAGGAAGAGAGCAATAGCACTCTCCATAGTTTGGCTTCCCTCCGGCTAATCTGAACCAAAATCCTTCCATTTAGATATTCAATGATACATTGCTTCATTTGTCCCTATTATACAGATTTTAACTACAATCCTCCATTAAAAAAACAAAGAAACAAAACAAAAACCCCCAAAAACAACAATCCAAAAACTTAGCTACAGGTATACAACAAAGGTTACTTGAAAGAAGAATAAAAGCGGCTAATGAAAGCCATCTGCCCAATCATCTTGAAAGTAAAAGGGATGCGGATACACAAGGTACTCCCTTTTTAAACAGTCTCAGTGATTTGCCTGGAGACAAAGAAAGACTGCACCTGATGCAATGTCATTCAAACCCCCAGAACACCAATACTGAATAGAGCAACATGGTCCAGAATATGTGCAGAAGCAGACTGAGTCTTTCAGAACAGTCTCCTTCTCTGACAGGCTGGCTATAGGCTCTTTTTAAAAGTGAAGCTGTCCAACAGCTGCATTTCAGTGCTTAAAAGATCATTTCATATGACTCAAAGATGCAAAGCACTCATGTACGCTAAAGAACCGCCATGACTTTGCTACACAGCAAACCCACTTCATACTACACAAGCTAAAGTAGTAGTGAAACCTTCTCCTGAGCTTCTGACAGCACAAAAGTGAAAAGAGGTGTTTAACGAGCGTTACTGAGATCTCCAATAGACAAGAAGTTTTAGAGCAGACGCCTGTCTCGTTACTAATCTTACATTACTTCCATTCAAAGCCATATAAGCATCTCCTGCAATGTGTCTACATCCTAGCTATGCCTACTAAAATGTTAGGCAGTGTATGATGCCAAGGAATATGCATGCAATTAATAAGTTCTGGCTGATCTCAGATGTGTTCTTATTATGTGATATCAGGGTTGTGCCCTCCTCTTCCCCAGACATAAAGGGTCTGGTCTTGCTGGTTTCAATTTAAATACCTTTGGACAATGACAAGTCTACATCACAAATAAAACTGATTTTGTCCAGTCTCTCCAAAATTCAGAACTTTGAAAAGTTCCTCCAAAATGATCATAGAAAGCATGGGGTGTCAGAAACCAAAGAACACAGGTGTTTCGTAGGAACTCAGAGATCTAGTGACACAGAAAACTCAGACAGGGCATGTCTGTGCACTACATAAATGCTGTTTAGGTGTAGATTTGCAGTGCGGTGCAGAAACAAACACTCCAGAATACTCTCTCCTAAGCAAGGATTCTCTTTTGCATCAAAGACTGTTAAAAGATAGTCATGTACACACAAATAGCAAGCTGAAGTAAAAATAAAGGAGGTCTTGAGAAGCGTTGCGAGGTGGACAGAAGAGAGTCAAGATTTGTCCTTGGGGTCTAAAGGCGGCAAGTAGGTTACCATGTCCCATTCTGCTAATGGATAACACATGGACAAGAGAAACTGTTCTGGATGTATTCCACAGTCAATGAAAAGTGCCAATACGGCAGCCTACCCAGACTAAAGCAAGTTTAAGGGAGTGTAAATCAAGCAAATGTGAAGCTAAATCTATCAACCTGGCAACTGTCCTGCAGGGAAAGCATAATCCAGTTTGTCTGACGGAACATATTGCTACAACATATTTGTTAGGGAAGAGAAAAACTATCAGAATCTTGAGGTGGACTTCTATAATTGAAGACTGATTACGTTACATGAACTATCCTTAAATAAACTCAAAGTTTTTATCTACTTGCTCAATATTACTGATAAATGAATTTTTAAGAGTTTTTCTCTGCTCACTCATACAGATGCACAATTATACTGTCGATACTTAAACCAAACCAAGGTTTTACATAAAAAATAGGGAAAAGATCAAATTCTAAAACGATAAACTCTTAAAATACATATTCTGTATTAGTAACCCACAAAATTTCAAATAATGCTTACATTCTGAAGACCTTTTCCCATATAACTCCCTTTTTGACACAAATGCAAAAATCACTCCTTATTTACTGTGTACAGTTACTTTCTCCGCAGAAGATAATCCATACTAGCTTCCTGCTTACCTCAAATATTCCCAAATCCACACTACCATTCAGTTTTAGAGTGCATTTTTGTATTTTAAAACTCTGCAGAGCTCATCTGTGTCTTTGCTCCTCAGTAACCTACAATATGGCCTGCTATGAAAACAGCTGCAATCCTTTTCTGTGATTAATTCAGTGACATGGTGCATCAGTGAGAATGAAAAGCTCTCTAACAGAAAAAAATAAAACCAACCAAAATCTAAAGACAGAGAAACAAAAAAAAAGAAAGAGATTGGATGAGTCAGCACCTTACATACTAGACCATGCTTAGTTCCCCACCCTGTCCATCATTTCCCTCTGCAGTAACAGAGACTGATGTGGCTAGTTACCTGTTTGGAGGCTGGGACTGAACTCTTGGCTAGTCCTGGGAGGCTGGAAGGCCTCCGGGGCTGTCTGGGCTGGAAGGGTTCGATATGGAGGAGGAGTCAACTCGTCATCACCAGAGAAGCTCCTCCGCACCTCACCTGTCATGGGTGGGCTGGACAAACTGACAGGTTTCTTCCCAACTGGTATCTTCCTCTCTAAACATCAAGTCAAACTAAAATAAACGCTTGGGTTAAAGTGCATTAGGTAACTGACTGTTCACTGAGAAATGGCTCTGCTTCATATTCACCCATTTGGGAAAACAAGGGCCTGTACAATGGCACCATTCAGTTGTTACTGGGAATACTGTTCTCAACAACCACACTTTGGTGACTGAATTCTAGACACTGGCTGGTAGGAGTTTAAGTGCATTGCTTAAAACCATGATCCACTTATTTCATACTCTACCGATGAAATACAAATGCCGTAAATTGTGTCTGCTGCAGCTACACTGCACAGTCAACATACAATCCTCTGGCTGAACACCCAAGACATACAGGCTCAGTTTGAAACTGCAGTTGTTTCAGTGTATGTGCCTAACGGGGACAGAAAAGATGGTTCTGGGGAAATAATCCAGTCCAGACAAAGTTTATCACCTCCAAAATCCTAGTTTAAAAATACATACTCTTCATTACTTTAGAATGGTGCTTCTTACTTTAGAATAGTGCCCTACAAACATCAGTGAGCATTTTGGTATTTAGAAAAAGTATCTTCTAAAACGCCTTCAAATTATTAAACATTGCATTCATGAAAAAATGTTGTGAAAACATTTCCCATGCAAATTATTAACATGTTCCTCCTTTATCACTAAGATGCTCTGATTCTGTGCCTGAGGAATCTTCTCTACAATATCAGGGATGCAAGCCATCTCCACTGCTTTCAGCTGTATCAAAACCATGGTTGCCAATGCTTAAGTATTCTGAGCACTGTCAGATAAAGATGACAAACAAAAGCCTAGCCCTGAAGAGGAAAGTTAACTAGATTATGCATATGCTAAAGATATCACCGTGCTTAAATATTCTTCTTAAAAGATGACCTCAGGATGAGCCTTTTAGAGAGATAACACCATAACTAGGCAGAATGTTACCTACAGAATCCCAGCTTTTAAAACGTTGAAGGTCAAATTATCATTTCAATAACCTTATTCCAATATATGTACCTACTAGAAAGCAGACAATAAGAGCAGACACTGCATACTACATTATTAATGAATTGTCTAGCCAAACTGATAAATTACCCTTCAAGTATTCACCTGCACAGCCTTCTGACCAGTAGGCACAAAATCCTACCCCACTTGAAATAAACCTTACTGGAAACAAAACTGGAAGTGATTCCCAAGTATTCACAAAAGCACTTGCAAAACTTACGTTTGCAATTAGAAATTAACAAGTAAAACACAGTAACTATCCAGCAAACATACAAACTACAGGCAACTTGATCTTCTTTTCTTTGAATAAATAGCAAGCAGCAATGATGGACACACTGCTGGCTGAGAACACAGTGACAAAGCAGAAGGTTTAAGGCATAATTCGAACAGTCCACCTGGTATTTTGCATGCACACAGAACATGTTATAGTTGTAAAACACTCCAATTAAAAAAGAAAAAAACTAAGGTAAAATAAGCACATCTTTACAATCCAAATGCTATGGAATGGGTTCGCTGTTAACAAGACAAGCCACTTACATAGCAACATAACAAATCTAAGAAAAAAATACCAGCTTTATTGAAGGCTAGGCCAGGTAGGATAGTTAATTTCTACTCCCTTTTGGATAGTCTTCTTGTTTAAAATACATTAAGACATTGTTACATTTTTAAGAAAATTTACTGCTTTACTTAACTTACTACTTTACTTAACTACTACTACTATTTTCAAGAAAATCAACTACTACTACTACGCTAACTACTCCTAAGTCACAATGACATAGCGGGAAATTAACATTACGTTGCCTATTGTAGATTTCAAAGAAAGGAATAAAAAAAAGCATGGCTGTCTTCCCAGCTCCAAATTTACTTGTTTTTATGGATTAAGAGATTCTTGGATTTATGGATTAAGAAATTCTCCGAATTTAATATCTCTTACAATATTCTCTTGTATTGCTTTGTTGTTAAGAAGTAAAACATTACCGCTGGGTGCAATGCTTGTTAAGCTGTCCTCATTCAGTGTTCAGTGAATGTTAATTCTGCTGGTTACACTAGTTTCTGTAGTGGCACAGTTAAACAGGAGTCTGACTTTCTTCTCTTTTACCATGATCCCATTATGGCAGAGTTCACTAAGTAATCGGTTCTACTTCACACTCAATACATGCTACTCGTTTCTCAATGGACTTAGTAAGGAGGTAAAACTGTATGAAAAATCTGCATCATTATATGCAGCAGAATGACAAAGACATTCTGGAGTGTGCTGTGAGTACATGACAAAAATATGTGGAAGTAACACCTCTCTGTGCTAAAAATAATCTACTTTTAATTAAACATACAGAGTTTCTTGTTAATCATCTGTGGTTACTTTACATATTACTGTGAAAGCATTACTACATTATACAATTTTATGACTGAAATCCTTTTCAAAATAAGACTTTTTTTTAAATTTACAAGTGTTGAGCAATAAAAGGCTACAGAAGACACTTTCTTAGTATTATTTCCTGTGACTCAGCACTTGTGTTGCCATAACCTACTTAGAAAAAAACCAAACCAAACCAAAAACAAAAACCCAAAAAAACCCCCACAAACCATGAAGGAGGCAACCAACTATAAATTTTCATGACCTTGATCTCTCATCTTTTGACGATTAAGTAGATTTCTTAGTATTGAGTAAACAGTCCAGAAAACTATCAAAAGTCTTCCTTGTTTCCATAGCCCACATTTACTTCAGGTTAGTGAGAAATGAACAAATTCCACTAGAAACCTCCTTCCTATGGTACTAGATAAGAGGAGTTTCCTTTCCAGTGTTTGTGTCATGCCTACTGTAAGACAGATATCAAGAAACTTTTGCAGAGGTATTAGGCAGAAGGAGAGGGATGAGGTAAGGAGCAGGATGCTCTTGCATAGCTTGCTAAACAAAATCTACTCAGATCGTCCAGAATTATTCAAGAACAGGTCCTACACAAAAGGTAATTAATGATATATCCATCTTTCCCTAAGGCAACAACACTCACACCTTTCTCTAGATATTCTCAAATCAGCAGTTTTTCTGTACCTGAATTCTATTTAAAAATACTGCTGCAAGATTCTGAACAGGATCTGAGTTTTACTGTTTATTTCCTCAAACAGCAGAAAGGAGAAACAGTGCGATGTTTAAGGCACCTAACAAGAGGTCATAAGAACTTCCCAGACACCTGCTTTATCTATGGTACTCACTGGTGAACTTCTTTTTATGTCCGAAGATCAAAATAGCAAAGGTTGCTTTCTGCAATGACTAGTGAAGAAGGTTCCAGTTTGCCATAATAGATCCATTCACAAATTTACTGGGAAGACAAGGGTTTTAATTTCTCACACTAGTTCTCCACAATTGCAGCACAGCTGCACAGCTCTTAATTTAGGTCAATTTTTCTATTACAGGGAAAGCCCCAGACAAAAACAGAGTGTTAATCTCCTTTGACACAATTCTCAAAATCATTGCAGGAAGTCAGGGCAGACCTAACTCAGAGCTTAGCTTCACATCCCACTCAGAATGAAGACATCTTTTTTTCCTATCCCAGGTCAACAGGCCCTTCCCATTGGAAGGGGCTAGATCTGTGATGGAACAGAAATCAGTAGATGCATCTTATTTCAATACAACAAACTACCGTTCAAAGATCAAAAGATTTGAAATAAGGGAAATTGATGACAGATTGTTTTTTTTAGCTCACACAAACCTGTCTGAATTTTTTTTCACAGTCATCTCAAATTTAGCTGAATAATTCCATGAAAAAAATTTGGTACCTATTCTGATTGAAATTGAATTACTTCAAAATAGATGAGCATCTCTCTACAGACCCCTGCTCTAGGTTTTACACAAGAGTTTTCTTAGGGGCAGTTAGTTCTCCTTGCACAATTCAACCTAGCAATAGGTCTATTTAATTGGACTTTACAATGAGTGTCAGACTCGTCCAGAGTTCTTTACCCTCACCATGTTTAAAGCTTTATTTTCAGGGAATCTTACACCTTGCCAGTACTTTCCTCCCATATCTATTCCTTCACTTAGGACCACTGTCCAAAGGCACACAATAGTCCTTAGAAAGCCACGTTGCCTTTTGGAAGGCTCCAATCATAGCATTGGCAGTAATACTGGAGTCTTCAAAATGATGGATGCTTTGTAAGATAAGGGTGTGCAGAAGTTACAAAGATCATATAAGGATTCATTATCAAGAAACACACTTTACTGAGAATAGCTGCAAAGCAGCTACACCTCACATTTACAGAACAGCACAGTCTGGATTTCAACAGCCTCTATATTTCAAAGTGAGTTTTTAAGGGATGGGGGAAAACTCTTCTCCTATCTTTCAGGGAACGTGCCTTAAAATTTTAGTTCTATGCTTAGATCAACTCAAGTCTCAGAACAACAAAACTCTCTGAAAACAAGTCTAAATAAGTGAAGAGGATACAGATTCTAATGGTAAGAAAGGCCTAATGTTCTCGCTTAGAAGAGCATTTCACATAATAAAATCTCTCCTAATGTCACAATTAAGGACCGTTCACTAGTCAAGTTTGTTAACCTGCAGGCAAAATAACTTTCAACATCAACAAAATTGTTGATTTGATTGTCTGCTAGGCTGTCCTATTAGGAAATATCTTGATGAAGAAGCAGGGCCAATTCAAGATGACAGATTATAGACCCTTTTCTGTAGCTGATCTGCCCATATGTCAGCAGTGTAAAATAACGCACCTTCTTCCAATTCTTCACTGTTGCCAAGAAAAAAAAAAAAGCAAGAGAATGAGTCAGCATAATGATTTGATGCTCCAAACATAATATACATAGTTAGGCTGTCTGGAACTAGACCATCTACTTCTATCAGGACAAACCATTCTTACATGGCAGAAAAAACCCTCCCCTGAGTTTTAATTGGTTCTTTTTAAAAAAAGATATTGTAAAATCCTGAGTTAAACATCATTAAAAATTGCGTGGCACTTAACAAAACTATAGGCTTACCCTATGTTCTTATTTACCACGTCACCTCTTGCACATGTGTTTCTTGTACAATGGCTGTCATGTTGCTGCTGCTCTTGACAGTTTTGAAAGGCAGATAACCTCTTGAGTCAAGTTATTGGAAAAATGGCTTGAGAACCTTTGGAATAAAACTGCTATATGAAACTACAATATTGCTGAGAGGATAGAATACAGATGGCTCTGATTTCCAGAAAAGAATGATGGGAGAAGGCACAAGATCCTCTTATGATTGGCTGCCTCTACTCCCTTTATTTTACTCATACAAAACAGATTTTTAGTTTAAACCAACAGCCATGGAAATAAAAACATGGAAGAACACAAAACATGCATCTGTGCAAATTCAAATTGGTTGTGAATTTTGAAGATAATTTGATCCCAAGGGAAACAATTACTATGGAAAGAACTTGAATACTTCAGATTCAAAAACGTCGTTACTATGTTTTACTGTAACAATAAGAGTCACGTACAGCAACGCTATTTATTGTTTCTGAAAATAATCATATAAAAGAGTTATTTACATACAGCTTCCCACAGAAGTCTCATCTAAAAAACTGGCAAAGTCGTCACTTTTTTGTTTTAAAAATGAATCAGCTAGATGGTAATTTAAATCTTCTACATCTCATTCTTTCTGATCCAAGTAACCTGGTTCCTATTCCTACACCTGTGTTACAAAGACCAGAGTTAAAACTGTGTTAATTGATACCTGAGTATTTTGTATAAGGCAGTATACCTACGTAGTCAATGTATTATTTAACTAAAATGACATCCGAATACCAAAAATATTGTAACAGTTGTCCACCTACAATTCGTATGGATTATCAATATCAACCCTGTTGCGAGTTCTGAAAAACTGGTTATTCTCAATGAAAAAGTTCCTTTTATGGCATACTGCACCTTTAAGCATAACACCTGTTTACATACAATCATCCCCAAATAGAGCAGGGACTTACGGAGAGACCACAAACTTTTTAAACAACAGGAAAAGTGCAAACACTACTTTGTTACCCACTTTTCTTATGTCCTTTGTACTGTTGCGATTTAGCTTTTTTCTTCTGTTTTGATGAACTTGACTGGCTATCTCTTGATGCTGCAAAAAATTAAGAGTTCAAAATTTAAGTTTAGTATATTGGAAAAACACTTCAGAATGTGTCAAACCTGCTATGCAGTTACAGAATTTTTCCTTAGTGACTGAATGAAGGCAGAACACCTTCATTGTGGGAAAAGCCTCCCATTAAACTACTAAGAGTAACTACTATTACCCTTGCATTAAACAACTAACAATAATTGCTAACTGTATTTCAAGAACTATCGTGTAACTTGACCTGACACTAAATAAAATACAGCCTTCTCACATAAATACTTTTGCACATGAATAGCTATGCATATACTGAGTTCTATCAAATTCAGTATGTAAAGGATATATATTTGCAGTCTTAAAGCAATATAAATGCTCAGTGATATCATCCAGAACCAACAAGTAACAGGCTTTTTCTCTGCATCAAATAAGCATCTTCTGGCATTAAAAAACAGTAAGTAGTCACAAAATGCCTAGAAGTACTTTAGAAGTGAAGGTGGAAGAGATTAGAACAGTGTACTTCTAAGCATTAGCAAGAATTTGTTCTACTTGTGTTACACCTGGTGACCAAACTTGAAAAGGAAGAAATTAGAAAAATCATCACCCATGAACAACGACCAGTAAGCAACTGTTACATTATTTACAAAACAGGAACTTACACTGTGGCGCTGGAGGCTGTAGTTGATATCCAGTTAGCTGACACCATCCCACTGGATAGAGGTCTGGGGACTCGCAATCCACCCACTGATCATATTCATCTTCCCACCCATCAAAGTGTATCCTCAAAAGACGATGGATAATGCGAGTTACTGTGGCCACACATACCAGGCGAGGTTCCATCAGATCAACAGCCTCCAGTTTCATTCCAACATGAAACCCATGGTTTGGAACTTCCTGGAAAAGCAGATACAAACAAGGTAAACATCAGTAAACAAACATGTTAACTAAGGTGGTTTAAGCACAGCGTTAAAACAAATATTTCAGTCAACTTAATGTAGGAAAATACCAAGTATCATTTATGGAATTTCATGTACCCCTGTATTTATTGAACATTCAAGCTTAATATACTCAAATGGCTCTGATTTCCAAAAGTCTCTGTTGTCTTAGTTTTTTAAAATTGACCCATTTAACAAAATGGGTCAATCCCATGGACAATGCAGACAGAAATTTAAAGAAAATACTAATTATGGTTTAAATATACATGTATAATGTTTATTACCTTATTGAAGAGCCTTACAGGTGCTGCTATTGAGTCAGATTCCCTGAGGTAGTCAAACCATTTAAAAGGAAGTTTTGCATAACCTGTAAATTTTAAACAACATTTTCATACATCAACTGCAAACTTCATGCATAAGAACAACTACTAATACAGTATATTGGCACTGTGTTACAGCTAAAAAGACAATGAAGAAGCAAAACATTAACATCAGAAACTTCCACTCTCTGAGCTTTGGTCTAAGGGACAAGAGAGTGATCTGAACACTGCCCATTTGCAACAAACAAGATGAGTGAACCTCTGGATAATATAGAAAGTGTAATTCAATGTTAAAATAAATCATTCCTATTTGAAGCTTTCTGTCCATGTAGATCTTTGATCTCCACAATGCCCCACACAAATGACCCAGAACAGATCATGTAATTAAGCACATCCAGTGTCTTTCCAGTGAGGAAAGAGCTCCAGTATTGAAATACTTGAATTGTTAGGAACAGAGTGGTGAGAACAAGCATGGATATTTTGGAACTTCAATAAGGCTAAAAATAGCAATAATATGCAAAATTAAAGGATTTTTTTTTTCATTTTAAAAGCCATTATAAAGGGAAGAAAATAATCTCTCAAATATAAAAACACAGGACTATTTTTTACTTTGGGCAACTTCTACAACTGCTTAAACCAACAATTCTCAAACTCTAGCTGGAGCAACAACAGCTTGAAAGATTTCTTTGCAGTATGCAGAGTTGGACCTTCTGAAAAGATTGCAGCGTAGTGGGCATGGCATGGGGAGCTATGGAAACAGCTGGATCTCATTGAAGTGTCATAGCTCAGTACCACAAGGCCAGACTCATCATCAGGTAGCTAACATTCACAGCCCAAGATGCAATCCTGTTCCTGAAAGTATCTAAGCATCTTCATCTTCTACCGATTTCAGCAAGAGATGAAGATGATTGGAAGGAATGAGCTTATAAAGTCCAATGATTTCACAGTAAGTTAAGTTATCCACATTGCTAAATGTAAGTTGGAAAAGAGTGTTCACATTAGGTATGTAATATCTGCATGAACAGATGTAGCTCAAGAGCTAACAATTAATAAGGGTAATAATGTATCAGTTCTGCATATTAATGCTTTTCTTCTTAATGCACAGTTCTTCTGGCTAGACCAATATATTTGTATGCAAGTCCTTTAATTAACTTCTCACCACATACACACTAGAGATGTGCATGTGGTCCTTGTTAGAGTAGTCAGAATTAAAGAAATTGTCCATTTTCAACCCCATAATTTGAAAGCAAAATACACCTCTCATAAGAGCTAAGAAGCTTTATCCCTTTGATCCTATTAAATATGTTAACATGCATTATGTTCCGTATTTTACTCCTGTTAATTCTCTTTCAAATGACTTTTAGATTATTGCATGTGTGACTTATAATCAACTCTCAGTGGATGACACAGGACCATTATGGAAAACTGCAATAAAAGGGAAAATATACAAGTAGATAAAGAATAAGGTTGCCACGATACAAGAAACACAGCAGTATCATAAATGTGCTAACAACAGAAGTCACATACTATTGTGTAAGTAGTGTTTGAATATTGAAGAGGAAAAGTTTCATCACAAAAGGGAGTTTTTTTCCTATGTTGTATCACCAATTCAACATATTTATTTCTAAATTGATTGATATGTATTGATATGTACGATTTTTCATCCCACAAAAACTCTTCCTATTGCAAGAGACTCTTGCACCACATATTTTTGAGGGGTGATTATGCCCATGAATTTCTAGGCAGCAAATTCACTGAATGAAAAAATAATAGTAAATCTGTCCACCTGCACTTTCCACATACTCAAAGATGACAGATTCATTAGCGTGCAGTAATGAAAATTACATGCAATTATTTTCTTCATGTTGCTTTACACTCTCTTTGTAGTTATTACCCAGAAAAATAATTCAATAAATACAAGGAGAAGCCTGCAAGGATGAGAATGGAGAAAAAAATCCATAGAAAACCATTAGTATCTGCTGTCCCGGTTTTGGCTGGGACAGAATTAATTTTCTTCCTAGTAGTTGGTATAGCATTGCGTTTTGGATTTAGTATGAGATTAATATTGATAACATACTGATGTTTTCAGTTGTTGCTAAGTCACGCTTATACGAAGTCAAGGACTTTTCAGCTTCTCACGCCCTGCCAGTGGGAAGGCTGGAGGGGCACAAGAAGTTGGGAGGAGAAACAGTCAGGATAGCTGACCCCAACTGACCAAAGGGATATTCCATACCATGGACATCACGCCCAGTATAAAAACTGGGGGAAAAACCGGCTGGGGCCCACTGCTCAGACACTGGCTGGGCATCAGCCAGCTACTGGTGAGCAACTGCATTGTGCATCACTTGTTTTGTATATTCTAATCTTTTATTATTATTACTATCATTATTATCTTCCTTTTCTGTCCTATTAAACTGTCTTTATCTCAACCCACGAGTTTTCTCACTTTTACTCTTCCGACTCTCTCCCGGATCCCACTGGAGGATGATCAAGCAGCTGTGTGGTGCTCAGTTGCCAGCTGGGGTTAAACCAAAACATCTGCTGTTACACAACTAGTTACAATCCTCTTTATAAATCACTAGACCAAGACAACGAAAAGGAAAAATGAAGGCAATACAGTCTTCTGTAGGCATATGTGCTAGTGGACAGACAGCTTTTTCTCACAGAAGGGATTATGCAGCATACAGCTCTAATGGCTACTTCCTCCAAGCTCAAGTTTATGCACATTCTTCAAAAAATTAACTGGCATTGTTGCAAATTAGTCTAAGTCTGAGATTCTTTACAGCGTTTGTTAATCCTTTTGGTGTCCAGAACTTCCCAAGCAATGCCATATTCTGAACAGTCCTTTTAGTGAGTAGCATACTTCCCATTCACTTTATGGATATACTATTCAACTAGTGGCTATCCTCAATTTCTGACAGCAAAAGCAAATAATTTTAGCCAGGGAGTCAATCACATGTTCAATGCGACTTTTCTAAATGAAAAGTTTGTTATCTCTGTTTTAGATTACTTTGAAGTTATGCTGTTGTATTTGTTTCAGACTTGAGAAAGTCCTAAGAAGTGACATGAATTTTGTAGACCAAGTTAAGAAACAAAGCATATGGCACATACAATATCACTGAAAAATATTCAAAATAAAATGTGGTCAGAATGCTATATGTACCTCTGGGTGGAGTTAGTTCAATCATGTTAATTTCACAGAAACCAACAGGGAAAATAGAAGGGGAAGTGGCATGGTAACAAAACCAATCAGACCCATCTGCTGCTTCTGAGCCATCAATCCCAATCATAAGATAGCCATCTGCTAAAACCTTTGTAAAGAAAAACAAAATTTTGCATTAAATACCTTTAACTCTGTGACAAGGCTAGAAAGAAAGCATGCCATGTTTCAAGAGTGAAGAGTAACTCAATAATAATGGAAGCACACTTAGAAGGACATTCAGTTATAACAAAACAAAAAACCCCAAATCATACCTGTCTCCAAGACTCTGTGTACTATTGCCAAATGCACCTTTTGTTAACTGCCAAGTTATGAAAGATCAACATTTTATCTTTCTGATCCCTAGTTTATTTTTCTCCTGAACATCAGTTCTACTTCTAAAGTGTTATAATTCAGTCTATTCTTTAGCTTGCAAGGATATTCTGCACACCATTAATAAGAAAAAAAAGACTCAAAATCATAACCACAGTCCACATTGGTAAGGTTATGCAATTCTGCTAAGCTACTTCTCACATTTTTTTCCTCTTTTAAAACAGATTTCAGATCACAGAATTGATTTCGCTGGAAGAGACCTCTGGGATCATCAAGTCCAACCTTTGCCCTAACACCACCGTGTCAACTAGACCATGGCACTAAGTGCCACGTCCAGTCTTTTCTTAAAAGGCCTCCAGGGATGGTGACTCCACCACCTCCCTGGGCAGCCCATTCCAATGCCTAACGACCCTTTCTGTGAAGAAATGTCCTCCATATGGACAGGCCCCCTTTCAATCAAGCTAGGAAAGAAGTATACCCTTAAAATGTCTACATAGACTTTTGCAAGGAAACAAGACAAGGTTTCCTTTTGAACAGTTGCAAAACACTTGGTGTAATTAGCAGATGATTGGCCTGCAAATTAATCTCACAAATTTATTCTAATTAAAGGTAAGGCTGAATTTCCAGAGATTAAAGTAAAAAATTCACATAAGTATATTCTTTTTCATAGCAGTTGTATATAAACAATTTATGGATGTATTCACTGTATGAATGAACTGCATTTATTTTGGTTTTGAGCTGTTTGTTTCAAAACTGAATAAAGGTAAGTGAAAAAAGGATTCCTATCTACCTTCCCAACATATACATTTGTTTTCTTACCTTTCTAATAGTCGCCACACATATTGCCGAAAGGTTTAAGGGATCTATAGCTTCCAATTTCATTCCTTCTTTAAACCATTCTCCAGCTGCGTCAACCTCTTTTACCTAAAGAATCACATAAGACCACCAGAAGCTAAGAACCTAATAAGCCTGGAACAAAATATAAGCCCACACTGCCAAAGCAACAGATTGAAATACCTGTGTTTATGTCAAGGAGGTCAAATTAGGTAACTGCTTTGAATAAAAGAAGTAATGCTTGCGCTGGGCATATTTCCAAGACTTGAGTTTCAGGTCTGTTTTGCACACATCAGGAACTAAAGGTCCTTAAACAACTTTGAGGAAACAGTGCCCTTGCTAGCAAACTCACCTTCATAAATAAATGTGGGGGTGCATCAAAATGTCCATCCTGTTTCTTTGTAATATCTACAATGAACAATAGTACATATTATTCAGAAGTTTTGTTAATAGAGCAGACAGTATTTTTTTCTGAATATGTTAACTAATACAATGCAATCATTGGTGTGGGAGGCCCACAGTTTTATAAGACGACTACCACAAAAATCCGGAGGATACAATCCATCTATTTTCCTTATTGACTGCTACCTGAAATACCTCTATAACGCAATCTCTCGCAATATCCAATATTTACAAGACAATGTGATTATGTCACAAGATTGATACAAATATACATATACGCTTTTGCAAAAAATTGGTAAGTACACTACTTTGCACTATGTTATGGCAGAAAATTATATTTATGTATTTTTTATATAACTATACATAATCACTTTAAATAAATATATATATATAGCTGGTTTTAGCCAACTGTTGAATACTACTTTCTAAGGGGAATCCCTGGAACTCTGTTAGAGACAATATTTCTGGGAAGTAGCATTGTTCTTGATTTCTCCAACTACTCTTATTTATAAACAGTTCCAATGAAAGTTTAAGCACTAGGAAAACTGAAGGTTTTCCTGAAGGGATGTCTTGTAGAATGTTTTATAGAATCTTTGTCTCTGACAAGTTCAATGGAGCAGAGAAATATTAAAAAGCATACTTTCTTTTGTTTAGAAACCTTAAATATTTCAAATTACATGTTTTTTTGTCTTTTACATAACAAGGGTCTTAACTGTGTACCACCTATTACACTGTCGCTTCATCTTCCCTGCCCATCTCCTAATGCCCTCTAAAACATGTAAATCTTGCAGTATAAAAATATTAGATAGTCCTTAAATGTGCAAGTAAAAAAAAAATATACAGTATCTAATAGGATACTTGTCTATGTTGTATTGTACAAAGAGACAAACGTGAAGAAACTAGGAGTTTGTGGAGCAAGATTGTGTAATTCCAGCTATCAGCATGAAAAATGAAGTTTACCACGCTTGAATATTGCAGTTCAAAGTTTTCCTGCCTAGACAGTTTATTAACCGCTGTTTATTGTTGAGTCTTTCTAGATATTGACATACTACAAATCAACCTAAAATTTATTTTGGCTTTTCCAATGCTGCAAAACACACTAATTATACTTTTAACTGAAATTCTTGAACATAATATAACTGGTAAAACCCCTGAGCCACATTATACACATTTTTAAAGATCATTATTCAAGCTACTTCTATTCATTGTATGAAGTGACAGTTCTGCTTAAGTCAGACTTCTCCAAGCCAATACTGCCCACAAAGACACCTCCAAAACACAACAAGCTTACCAGATCTTTTGAATCTGTGTCCTATACTTCGAGACCAACCAATATGATGAATGAGCGGACTGTACATATGGCACCAGAAGTCATCGGTTTTGTCTTCACTTTCTTCATACACCAATCTTAACCGTCCCCCAATGACACTTTCTACAACTGCTACCCTTGTTCGACAAAGGTGCGTTTTGTCAACAACTTCTACTCTCATGGAAGTTTTGAATGGATACTGCATACTCTCAGACACCTTAAAGTAACAGGAAAAAAACCCATTCTGTAAGAATATACTCCATTTTTCCTTAGTCATCTGCCTTCTATTAAAGCACAGTATCAATGCACTTTTCATTTAATTCAAGTACTTGTTAATCAACCTGCAAAAATGACACAAATGATATCTCCTGTATTTCACTGTACACAGGGGAAAATGAAATGTTTCAGAAAACTAAGTAGAATAGATCCTACAATGCTTTAATTGTATCAAGTACAGCCCTTAATACAATTTTCACGTTACAGGAATTTTCCAATGACTTAAAGAAAGTTTGTTCAGTTGTTAGCAACTGATAAAATTACATTGAGACACAATTTTAAGATCAAAAAAACAACCCCAAGATGTGGGTGTTTTTTGTGTTGGGTTTGTTTTTTTTTTTTTGCTTTGTCATCCACTCAAAATATAGTATGTTAAAAATAGGATTAAAATACTTCAGTATAAAAGGCATGGAAAACAAACCTTCAACATAATTAAAGCTGGCTACTCACAAATGTATTTCTTCATAATATACCAAAAAGAAAGGAAGAGAATGGAAACAGATGTTAATCCGCCTTGTGACAATACATTCTGTTTAAAAATCAGTATCTGTCACTTGCCATTTCCATTATGAACTCCCCAAGAGAGTTGGAGGTCTTGCCAATTTAATTTGGCTTCCAACTGAGCCAATTTTTAAATAGAAATGAACAACTGCAGAAAAGTTTTTTGGTTTTTGTGGGTTTTTTTTGTTTGTTTGCCTTTTTTTTTAAAATATTAGATGCAGCGTAAGACAACAAATAAATCTCATATTCCTACCAAAAGCTAAGTACCATCTCACAATATTAGCAAGTAAACTTACAGCACAGTATAGAGGCAGCTGCCGCACTTCAAGACATGACTTACAGACAACAACAAAAAAATCTAGTCCAGAGCAGATGAAAAATACTAGCATTTAAAAGTATGTACTTGTTGCACCTACATATGTGCTATATTAACACATTTTGATCAGCTTCCTGAAATAGTGCATGACAAAAATAATTCCTGAATTAGAAAAATCAGTTTTAATTTTTCTTACGTATCACAGGGTAGCTTATTAGCAGTTTTTGTTTTGGTTTTTAAATTGGAGTATTTTAAAATTAAAATAGACTAACTAGTTTTTAAAGAAAATTACTTTCTGCTAGAGGAAACAGTTTTCCAAATACATACTGAAAAGTGTGGACATAAATGGAGAACAGAGATTCCAAGGAAAACTGTATAAGGGAAGAAACTACTGTATCATCTTTACTACAACAGGAGCTACTGTGCCATGTAAAATACTTCAGTTCTTCACATTGTGCTGCAATTTTGTTTATAGTACATCATTGATATTGCATCAGCCTTACCTTCTGAGTAAAGTCAGGAGGAAGTGTTTTGGCACCAGTAAGTCGTTTCACTAGAAAAGCTTTCCAGTTTGTGTATTTGTGTTGGATGGCTGTTGCAAATGAAGGGGAAAAAATAAGCCACTGATTTTTAATTGTGTCCATTAGAGACAAGATTAGAGTCTGGAATATGTAAAGAAGAAGTCCCAGATGACTGTTAAAAAGCCTGGATGACAATAATGACAAAAACCTCTTTAGAAAATGAATGCTACCCAAGATTAAGTTTATGGGTATGTCAGGGCAAAGATTAACAAAATATAAATAAAATCAGTGCATGTTCACATCACTGATTAGCTAACCACTTCCACCTTGATCTTAAAAACTTTAAGTTGCATTAGATGGGCTACTCCAAGAAACACTTTCAGCATCAGTCAAGTCCTTATTTTTCCAAAAGCTAAAATTATTTATTCATAACTGTTGAAAGAGTTGTTATGTTAAAAAAAAATATTTTGATATCTGGACCATGAGCAAATTTATTTTAATAAAGACAGACTTTTATATCAATCAGTAAGGCTGCTATTTACATACTTCGAGGAGGGACTAGGGGCTTCCCACTGGTTGCACACCAGCCAACTGGGTGGATGTCAGACCCACAAACGTTGCACCAGAAGTCAAGACTTGAATCATTTTCAAAGCCTTCGTATCTCAGCAGTGCATTGTAGCCTGAAAACAAGCAATCCCATTTAAAAAAAGACACAAATTAAACAAGATCATAAAATATGTATCAACATTTCTTTATCAATCATAACGTATATTACATTGGATTTTTCTAGACTATAACTTTTTATAGAAAGTTATTCTTACGGCACATTTCTGCGTGTTATTAATGGACAGAATGGATTACTTTCATAAACGTGCACGTGCTATCATGTAAGTCAAATTTTAATTAAAATTAAAATTCTTGAACTACAACCTTTAGAAGTTATCTGTAGGACAAAATTAATTAACTACACACAGTACCTGTTTTTTCATGTCTTAGCTATGTAACCTTGAATTTTTAAATTTTAACCAAGAAGAGTGATTTGTATAAAAAGGCTTACTTGCTAGCTATTATACAATTTCCTATCTCCTCATTCTGCACAGCTTTTACTGTACTCTGAAGTAATATAAAAAAAAAACCAAACAAACCCAAAAAAACCCCAGGCATTTTCAAGCATCACTGAAGCCACTGTAAAACAGTATAACATAGCAATATTGCTAAAACATATAACCTATTGACATAGCTCTGACAACCTAACCAGTGTCAACACTACACTAACCAGGTGACCACTGACTAAATTATTAGCTCCCTTCAGACAGATATTTTGATTATTTAAAAAATTTCAACTTAAATATATTTACCTGCTAATTTTACAATTCCAGCTATCCAGAAGACTTTTGTAGGTAGGCTGCAGTCAGTGTTTGGAACCTCCACTCGCACTCCTTCTGAGATATCACCCCAGCACGTCCCCATAGGTGCCTATCATTTAAGATAGGGGGAAAGTCACCAGTTCACTACATTAAAATAATTTTTTTTTTTTATATCGGTGCTTTATGAGTGACTTAAAAAGACAAAACAATCAATACACATGATAAGACATAAGCATATATTTAGAAAACACAAAAAATGAAAATCTAGTTTGGTTTAATGTGAAGCTTACTTGTAGTATTGTAATTGTATACAGTTACTACTGTGTATTTCCTGCAAAAACGATAGGATTCCAAGTTTAAAAATCTGTAAAGCTCATGCACAAATTGCATATACTCACAGGACAGCTTTATTCTACTATGTTTCAACTAGGTGCAGGCTACTGTTTTTAGTGAGAATGGTGTAATTCCTCTGTAATTCTACTTGCAAGAAAATCATGGCGCTTTAAAGTCATACCTGTAGCACAGACGTTAAAATCCTTAAATTCTGTACATTAGAAGTGTTCCTGAAAAAATGCCTAAAAGTTATTTCTTGTATCTATTCTGATGATTTATTATGGTGGGGTTTATCATCCACTGGTTCACATCCTCTCAGAGGAACAGGCTTTCATATCACCTCACAAGTGATCATTCCATCAAGCAAGCAAAAAGAACAGAAGGCAGAGTGGCACCTTTTCAGTGAATGCCAAAAGGAAATGCACAGCTCACACACTGTCCTGGAGGCTTAGACTAACACGTTAGTAACAAAAAGAAATACAAGCTTGATGAACTACTAAGGATTTGCGGAAACTGGAGATAAAAATTACATTTCGTTTGCTACCTCAAGAAGAACATTTTGTTGAACAGGGCATCATGAAAACAGAGTCAAAGATGGTATTGTAGAGATATTGGTAATGCACAGTGCTGAAAAATCTAAAACCTTAGAAGTTACTCAACTGAAGTCACATTGGTAACAAAATAGAAAATGACTCGGTCTACATTAAGCTTGAGACCACCAAGAAGGGAAAAATTACGATTTGGGGTATTTTAGAACAACAGTGCTATCAATTCTAAGGTGTTCTGAGAAAAATAAATACTTATCAGTTCAGAGAATATCCAGATATCTCAGGGACAAATGAAGGGATCCTCTGGTTCTGTATCATAACGGGCAGACAGTACTCTACAGGCTGTGTCTCATTTACAAAGCTCTCCGCAAACACAGAGAACTTAACAGCTCAGTGGGAGTAGCCTCCAACTTCACAGAATTTTGGCTGAGAGTCACAAGTGAAGAAATTTGGATTAGTCCTGAATTATCAGAAATCATGATACTGTAAGTTTCCTGGCAATCAGCAATAGTCAACTAGCAGCAGTAAATGCCAAACTTAACTTAAAAAGGGATACCCTTCACTAGGAGAAATATTGGAGGCTAGGCATGCAAAACTTAAAACTACTTTTAACTATTAAAGGAGAAATAAATTATTACAAGTATGCCAGTTTCTTATTCTTGAAGCCTGGTCTCTTCATGTTCTGCTACGTCCCATCTATACCAGTCTAGACTGCAGAGCTCTTCTCTGCCATCTGGCAGAAAGAGAAAAAAAACAACTCGAAAGGTGATGGCTTATTTTCACACACAAAATATGCAGATACAGCTTCTTAATCACGTCCTACTACATATTTGCTATTATATCTAAATTGACACGTAGATTTTTGAATTGGGGAAATAAACTTTCCAAACTACATATTTTAGTAAATCTTGTTGCCTTGTAGGGAGATACAGATGAAGCCAAACAATCAAAAATAGCAGTGCTGAATAATTTCATAATCCAGCTGCACTTAATTGAAATATGTTTTACTGCTCACTTATCTATTCAGTTGACTCAGAGAGAAAAGTGTATCGAAACAATTCTCCTCACATCAACCAGTAACGGAAACGTCACAAATTTTTATTTCTGTAACGTGGATTGGTATAGAGGGAAATAGCAGAAAGTTAAATTTGTCCTTGTCTGTGAAAATATTGGTTCTGCTAGTTCTCCTACACCAATCCATATGGTTCACCCTTTAGAAGAAGGAAGCCATCCTGTGTAGCATTACTACTGAAATGCCAGATAACACTACTGTCCTGAAGTGACGGTTTACAGTATACCTGGTATACTGCGCCATCTTTTTCTTTTTCACTCATTATGAATACTCTTAAGGGAGGAAGACTGGATAAACCAGGGCTATAACAGCCATCTTCCTTCATGTCTTCTCTGTCTTCATCTGATTAATCAATCAATGTTTTCACAGTGCTCAAAAAGCACTACAGAAGTGTTAAGTCTTATTCGTCTGCTGGCTGGAAGGGTAACGCTGAAGTCTGGATTGGCATAGTGCGAACTAGCAGAACCATAATTTACAGATAAGAACAAATTTACCTTTCGGACTCATGACGAAGAGATCCACTTCACGTCACTTCCAAACAAGGAAGATCTGGCTCATCGCTTCCTGCTCCGGGAGATGACCTGGAAGCGTTTATCTGTGAGCAGCAGCTGCCTTCTCTGCAAGGTAAGTTGCAATCAGGAAGGTCCTGCTTGACAGGAGCACCTAAAGGCTAAGAATCCCCACTTGCCTAGCTGAACAATGATCTTGTGGATTAAATAATTGGCTTCTAAACGTTTTGGATGGCACCAACATTGCCATTATTCCAGATTCGAAACTTGAATCAGGATTTTAATGGCAAAGTGATGAGACTAATTCCTGAAGCATTGAAACTTTGTGTGTGAACAGCCCCCCAACAAAAGGTAAGGCCAGGGAAGACAGTGTGCAACATGGTTTAAAATAAAAAGTTTAAAGCAAAGCACTGCCACCTAGTGTAAAATCCTGGAAATGCCCCCTTACAGCAAACTTTATTTTAATAACAAAAGAAACCAAGAGGATGAAAATATTTCAGCTCAGAATAAAATTCAACTGGAAGAAAGACTGAAAAATTCTTATCTTCAGAAAACGTGCATCTCACTAGCAACTGAGTAGAAAAGAATAATTTCTATTAATTGTGCATTAAGTAGTACTGAAAAATGACTCAAAGCACTGTATTTGCTTTCATTTCTAGGAATGGTTTGAGCTAACAAAAGCAAATGTAGAAAAAAGTAAAAACTGTTTAGAAGAAAATGAAATTGGAATGCAGATTAGCAATGAGCACGTTGTATGTTACTAAGCTATAAAACAGTATTAAAAACATTACAAGTTTTCTTCCTTGCATCAGCTACTGCTGCGCGTCTGATTAATGCAATTTGACAAAAAAAGCTGCAAGGTGCACAAACTGTAATTCTGGCTTTGTCACAGGCTTCCTATATGACATAAGCCAAAGCAGCTTCTCTACTTCAGTTTACTGAACTATAAAGTGGCATAGTTGTACTATTGCTAGTGAATTTTATTAGCGTTACTCAACACTGAAGTCTGGATGAAGGTAACAGGGAAGTACAAAAACCACATTAAGCACATCAAAAGAGTTAGAAATTAATTCTTCTCCTATAGAGAAACAGATGGCGAGAGCTTCAAGATTTAAATGTTTTAATTCTAAAATGTAACTGTTTTAAATTGAAGAGGAAATAACTCCCCAGGCAAAAAAACTTGATCTGGGAAAATTACATCAGACCTGAGATACCGGCGTATGCCACGTTATTAAAAAAATAATCAATAAGCTAAATCCCACATCTCATAATTTCCTTAAATTTTCTTTAACATTGATCCCAGTGTTTACTATCAAACATCCCTACAGATACATCCAGTACAACCATATATATATATTTTATCTAATAACAAATTTAAGGGTAGACATGTCATGATTTTATTGTCAAAACTTTGGTTTGAACAGAATAAGCTTTATATATTCAATCCCATGGACACACACAACATATGGAATCCATAATATGGATGGTAAACAAACATCAACTAATACAAACTTCTACGAATCAAAGCAATAGAGTACACAAAAAACATAGCAATAATTAAAATAAACAATACTCTTTGTCTGTGGGAAGATTATCAATGGAGAGTTGGGCGGGGGGGTAAGAGAGAGAAGGATCTAAATAGAGTACTAATGCATTTTCAGATTCTGACAGGTTTAAAAAAACGTATTTTTCAAAGAAATAATTACAGTAAAACTAAATGCGAATCATACCCTTGTAATACTAACTAATAGCTATCAAAGAAGTAGAAATCTCCAAAGGAGACTGCAGAAGTTGCATTTTACTTCTATAAAAAGGGAAAATGGGGACAGAACAGAAACAACGTTCAGGCTTAGTAGAACTATTGCCATGTAGCTTGTGAAAATTTTCAAGGTAATATGTAAACATTAGTATTGTATCTATTCACATTATTGGGGTACCATTCAACTTAATGAATGAAGCAGTAAGAAATGAAGATATAACTCCTTTTAACAGGGAATGTTACAGCATAATTTACAAGTGACCTAACTATTGTAGCTGTATCCTAATTAAGGATGCCATACCTCATGAAGTATTTGTTGTTATAATAGCACAGCCCATGTTATCAAACTATACCTTTTGATATGCACTTACAAATTATTTATTATAGCATGTACATAACTGTGAAAGCAAAGTGCAAACATGCTTACTTAAGCACATGGAATTCGATACAAATTCACGGAGCTATACTAATGCAAGGCTCTGTTCTGGGCAACAGTTGAAGGCCTCTAAGCATAAAGGGTGCTATTCAGAAAGTGCCAACTGCCAAGAGCCCTCAACTCCTACTGATTTATGAGTTGACAGTGCTCAGCACGAATTCCAGAACTGGATAGAAAATATGTCTCTTCTCCCTTCTGGACAACTTCCATGAAACAAAATGTTTGTTTTGATTGCAATTTTCATCAGATAGCAAAATAAAACTTTTGTAAGAAGAAGGAACATGTCAACTTCCCAAATAAAAAAAAAAAAGTATGCTGAGAAAACACATCCTGTCAGAAAGTTTTTACTTGAGCTAAAAAGTACTGACATTATTTTAAACAAGATCTAATAATCAGAATTTAAAAAACACATTAAAGACAGATGCTGCTAAATATTTTCCTCATCCCCTAATTACATTCTGTAATGACTGAGGACTTTTTGTAACTCTGATACAAAGAAAACCAATCTCTTTAATTTCAAATTTATGAAAAGTCCTCATTTTCCTTTATTTTTACGCTACCTGGCAGCATGACTGACAGGGAAGATCCTGACTAAAGACTACGAAAAAAAATTCCAAATCCAAGTATGTAACCAAAAGATCAGTTCAACATAATGGAGCAAGCCTGACTCAATCTAAAAAGACTTTTGTAACTTTTCCTGATATGTCATGACTTGGGTGGTTTGTTACTCTGTAGCGCATTCGATTATTTTGTGCCTTGAATGCAAGAAAAGTAATTTCACAAGTGTTTAAGAGTCCTCCTTTTACTTTTTGCCTTGTTTATGAGAGCACATATGATGAGAATAACTGATAGTGTTCAAAATGGTTTTAAAGTACAGATAAAAATAAAACATATCTATCTAAAAAGTAGTCATACAACACAGTTTACAACGTAAGTTTCATATCCAAGGCCACAAAACATATTTGGATATGAATGTTTTGTAAAAACGAATCAAGAATTAATATGGACTCTCTCTCTCATACACACACACAAAAGGATAGTATATATTGAAAAATACTTACATGTTTAAAACAGGTAACAGGAGCTGCTGTAAAGCTATTGCTATTGATGTAGTTACCCCAGCTGAAACCTTCCACAGGGACAGCTGCTAAGAGAAAGTTATTTTATTTAGGAAGCTGCTCAAGAGCCACAAATCTTGTATTACCAAGAATTTATTTCAGCTCTCTTTATATGGTATTACCTGCTTTAGTCTTTGCCTGGTTTTGTAAAGTTGCTTGGTACTGAGCATATGCTGCTAATTTAGCCACTAAGGGTTGTTTTTGTAGAACTTTAGCCTTCTTTGTTGGAGGTTTACCCTAAAACAAAAAAAGCTAAGTAAATAAAGTCTTTCCAAACTCGCATCAGGAAAGTTCCACAGGTCTGTAGCATACTCTGGTAGATTTAACTAAAATTAAACCAACACAGAATGGAAATTGACTAAGTATCACAAAACTACCTGTAATAGTAAATAAAGTTAAGAACCAGTAACAAAGAATGTCCAAAAGATGACTTTTGTACTAGTATTCCAACTTGAACAGCATTATAGATTCATTGTTGTTTACCTGAAAAAAAGTTATCTTTTAAAATTAGGTTAAAAGGAAGAACTTTTAATCTAGTTTATACCAACGCAATTTCTTGGCATTTGTTGTAATGAATTTGAGATACGATATAATGATATTTCTTGACATTTCTGTCTCTTTTCTTGAATGTTACAAATATACCTTCATGATTATTTGATTAATATTTTAAGCGAACAGACCAAAACCCATTTTGGAAATCTATATAGTTAAGAAAACCCTCAAAACCAAAACACAACAACGCTAAATAAACCTTTGCGCTCTCTAAAGCCAGAAAGTATCTTGAGTATGACATGCATGGAATTTCAAGTCACTAGATATGCAGACTGAAGATTTTTCCTGATCTTTTTCTTGCAGAAGAGCCACTGCAGCAGAAATTAAATAAGGAGTCAGTATTCTCTGTAATTTGCTCTGCTGAGCAAAGTAATTTGTTCATGACTGACAGAGTTTTGAGTTTTAGCTTACAGAATCACTTAACACGAAAAATTTAACGTGTTAAGAAACTTGACTTAAAACATCTGGCAAGTTTTACAAATGTACATGTTTTACAAACGCAGACTATAATAAGTATGTAAAGAAAATGGTGTCTGTACCGCTACCTGAAGTCTGGCCAGAATGCTGGCCTTCTTGGAGTTCGATGAATAGCTTCTAGAGCATGACACACTGCAGAAGCGTTTTGTTTTAGAGTAAAAAGCATCACGGACACCAACCATTCCACACATCTCGCATGTAGCTAATAAGAGGAGAGAAAAAGCCAAATTTAAGACTTTCTTAAAGACCTCAGTAAAAATTCAGAACAAAGACGATATAAGGAAGGTCCTGCAGGTGGCACCAGCGAACAGTTTCTTAGGGCTCGACCCTGAAGAGAATTGCACAGAAAAGTATCTTAAAATGACACCACCACCACAAATGTCAGTAAAACACTAAGAACGTCAAATTCACTGGTGAAAGCGTGCCTCCTTTCCGCTCCCTATTAAATTTTACCACTGGTGGAAGTGAATGACCCAGCTAAATCAGCTAAAGCCCATTTCTGTGTTTTTATGTTTCTCAAGGAAACATCCGCTTTGAATCCAGGCCTGCCAATCTCAATTTCCTCTAAATATTTAATACTCCCAACCTGAAATAAAACCAGATCTCCTTTTTGAATCATAAATTAGTACACCCAAAGTACCCCAGCCCACCAATATTCTCTTCTAGACGGAATCATAGGCTTCAGAGGTTGACAGCATCACCCACTGAGTTGTCCCATGATGAATAAGAGTTTGTGACCAACTTATGCCAATGAGACAATACCAAGATTCTACCAAGAGAGCTCTACTAATCACTAATGATTTTGGCTAAAATATTTTTTCCCTGATGATAAAAACAATCTTCCCTTTTAAAATTTTTTTCCTGTATACTTTAGCTCACAGCTAGTGGGCAGAGAACAGGTATACACTAACAGACTTAATAACTAATAACAGACTAATAACTAATAGTAGCAGTAATGAAGTTTTCCTTGTATAAGAAGAAATATATTTTAATACACTGTATATATAACATAAAGGGTAGAGAGAATATATGCCCAAGCATAAAGAGAACACACTTTTTCCTCAAACCTCAAAGAATAAAAGCAATGTACATGAGAACATACACATGAATGTGCATAATATATACACAACACACATTCGATGGGAGGCCAGATATTCCCATACAATTTCTTTCCTGAGAGCAGGATTCAAAATCTGCCTTATTTCAGTTTAGCAAAAACCAAACAATTCCTGCCCTCCCAAAACAAACCAATTCCAACCCTTCAGGTGTTTAGGTCCCTTTTCAATCAGGACCAACATTTGGAATTGGGCCCTCACAACTCACCACACTGGCAAAACCCATAAATATCAAACTGTACTCATGCACCACATACTTACCCATGCCAGATTTGCCATCTGGATAAGTATAGACCTGTCCATTGTTCTTTATAATTGGGAGACTGGAAGGCAAAGGAGCAACCTCCTCTTCACTCTCATCTGAACTGGAGCTGCTGCTGGTGTCCTCACTACAACTATCATAACCGTCAAACATCCCGAATGAATCACGTCTTTTCCTTTCTGCTCGTGAAGTATGTTCCGTCTAAAAATTAAAAACAAAACAAAACAAACAACAAAAAACCCAAAAGAATTGCAGAGCATTCTGAATGCAAACGTTTCAAAGTCAAGCTTAAAAAGTTTCAAAGGTCAAAGTCAGCCTTCAAAAGCAGATGTGCTAACAAACTGCTCTATCAGCACAGGGATATGAGCCATGTATTGCCCATTAAATTAGTATTGGAACAGTCAAAACGAGCAAATTTTTGGTATTGTGAAATACAGGAAGAAAAAAAATAAATCTATGTCACAATTCACTGAGAATACACAGTAGCAGTCCATACATTTCTTTTTCTTGGTATCTTCAGAGATCATTAAACCTGATGTGCTGAATAATGACAGCCACAGAGATCTTACATGCAAATGAGCACATTCCAGATGGCTGCAGCCAGTTTCACTAAAATTCATTTATTTGAGAAAGCTGGGCAGAGGAAAGACAGTTCAACCAAGAGGGTACTTATACCACAGGAACAGGAATGAGAGGGTATCTCTGCTCTCATTGGCTTGTGGGGTTATCGATAGATCACTTAGCTTCCCTATGATTCAGTTTCTCACGTGTGAAACAGGAATACTTCTCTACCTCACAGGGATGTTCTGAGGATTAATACATTAACAATTATGAAGAGCTCAGTTACTATGGCAATAGGGTCTGTATAAATTCTAAAAGATAGAAAGGTGACTAATTTGCCACTGTCATATATGAAAACTTGTTACATAATAGAGTTCTCCTGTAACCAAAAAAATCTGAGGTCAAATAAAAACATACTATTTTGAAGAATGCATAACAGTTAAGCAATTTCCAGAAAAGACATTAAAGGAATATAAACAATAGATTAACTGATGTCTCTTTTCTGATGCACATCCAATACATGCATTTTAATACAGTGACAATTTTCACTTTAATATCTTACACAGCCCTACTGAAACAAGGCTACTGCTACATGAGCTGCCCTCATTAAGTTAAAAAACAATTTTACATTTTCAAAGTATTTCCATTATCTTTAACAGTATTTACTAAGTTTGAGAGGAAATAACAGCTAAAGAGAAGACAAAGAAGATTTGTGCAATAGAAGCATAAGTTAGGAGAATAAGTACAGCTAAGAAAACAGAAAAAAATATTGAGAAAGCCTTTGCCTCTACTTCCTTTTCCAAGAGCTAGGAAATAAGAGCTAAAGAGAAGACAAAGAAGAATTCTGCAATAGAAGCATAAGTTAGGAGAATGAAGTACAGCTAAGAAAACAGAAAAAAATATTGAGAAAGCCTTTGCCTCTACTTCCTTTTCCAAGAGCTAATTTTATTTAAAAGTCATTGTAGACAGGAAAACAATAACGTGTGATTGGACTTTTCCTTCTTAAACTGCATTTGGATTCATAGCTTTAGGATTTCATCACAGTAATTCCCCAAATCCTTTTCCTGGAGAGTATATGCCTGAACATCTTTATTGTTGGATCTCATCCAAACCTTTTTCTGCCATGCTATCCCTTTATTACAATATTCTCTATTCTCCTTTGCAATCTGACTAAATCCTAATTATGGAAGGATTTCCTTATAGTTAAAAGGGAAAACTGATTTCTACACTGACGCAATCCTAGTATCCAATTAAAAAACAAACAAATAACGATAATAAAAAACCAAACAAAACCAGTAAGCACAAAAGGTTATGCAATAAGGTAAACAAACTGAAAACGCTTAAAGCAGCTCTGAAACAAAACAGGACAGTCTAATGTTAATTATGCACACGTTCCTCAGCCAGCAATTCAAAATTACATTAAAACCAATCAAAACTTTGCATAGAGCATAACTTGACAACTCCTTGAAGGAACTGACATCTGCCTGAAGTAGCTAGGGTAACAGTCGCAATCATTAGAGGAAACGCTGCGCGATGGCAGAACAAAACCTAGTCCTGACCTGCACTGGAAACAAGTCTTACCTGTACGCTATTACTGATGCTATTAGCCAACAAGATGCAAGATCAGTTATTTGTTTGTGTGTGCACGTGTGTGTAGATTAAGGCAGAAGTTCAGCACAATGTTGCCATGGATACAGTGTTCTGCAAACACTGCCAGTAATTTACAGATCAGAACATGAAGACTAGTCATCTTCCTCAAGATTTCATGAGCACGATATCTAACTTTCCTTGACCAGAGTCTCTGCTAAGAAATAAAATGCAATACCATATTAACCATTCATAACAGTAATACCAGAACACCATGATGCCTTCTAGTATTACGGATAGATATTAGTGGTGTTTCAGAGCCCACAAGCAGGATCTCCTTCCTCATTCACTCATCCTCCGTAACTCAGCTGATCCGATTTCACCAAGAGATTAGGGCCTCATCCCACATAAAGCAGGACTTCAACCCTTTAGTGGAGGCTGCAGTACAAGGTAGTCTCAGAACATCCCTTTTCCATTCCAGACTGAAGAACTCTGGACCCACAGAGCAGTTCTGCTCTGCCCAGTACTTTCCTGGCAGAAGTCTGAAATGCTGTCGCAGCTCAGAATGAAAAGTGCAGCCCATTCCCAGTCCCTCCAACTCCCAATGCTACAGTAGGGAAACTCTACAGCCAGCACTGCTCCCACTGCAAGGGAAGGGGAAAGAAGAAATAGGAAGCTGGAGGCAAGATGAGGGACCAGTGGCACAGAAGGGAAGACAGGCTGCTCTAGGTAAGCTGAAGCATGGTGCAAGATTACAAATGCCGATACCGCAATAGCACAGTGGGCTCTTTTTTGTTGTTCTTCTTTCGCATCACATATATTTAGAACCTCAATATTACTGCCAAGCCCTCTTTGGCAAAATATCCACAGATGAGAAAGAAAACATTTTCACTGTCTGTATGGGAAGTTGGGCCCTCTACTAAGAAAATCATTCTTCAGCATTATACAAGTTCCTAAGTAGCAATCATCAAGTTTGTAGAGTTTAACTACGCTGTCAAAACAAGTCTCATCGATCACCTTTCCATTTACTTTACATTCGGCCAAATTGTCCCAGTTCAAGTTATGAGTGATACCAAACAGCAGCTTTGCTTATTGTTTTAAAATAATACTGTAGTTTTTATAAAACATTTTTATCCAAGCTTTTGCCAGAAGATGACCACGTTCGTCAGATAATTTATGTAGGACATTCTTAATGTTAATTTATAGTTATTATCTGGATTGTAATTCTGGGGAAACTACTCAAAATATGTTTTAAGAGACCTGGAAAAGGTACAGTTTTGCAACAAAAAAAAATACAAAGTACTTTGTGTGCAGAAGTAGGTGGAAGTTAGGGAAGACGACATGCAAATACCTATGCTGGAATTTTGCTAGAGCAGATCAAAACATTTCTGTTTTGATAATAAACACCAAGATTCTTTTTAACCCATCCTGAAACACAGCATTTGTAGAAACAAGTGAACAACATGTGGAATCTCTGATAACCCTTCCCGCAGAACTTAGATGGAGTTTGCAAAATAAGACCTCTAACAACTGGAACAGAAAAAAGTTGGGGTACAACTCTGAACTCAAAGGCCAAAACTGGCATCCTTAAAAAAGGACAATGTGTGCCTCAAACAGGACCATAACCGAGACAAAGCAGCTGCTTCAGTAACAGC
>NW_009628548.1:39256-42859 GCF_000690535.1 Cariama cristata
TTCCTGCGTAGTTCTCGCAAGCGATGAGCAGCAGTGAGCCTTACCAGCTGACCAGCAGTATCTTGTCTGTCTGACAAAGAAGCACCTAACCATGGTAGCTACAGAACCTCTATGAATGGAAGCCTCAGAAAGAACAGCTTATTACCCTGCAAGGTGTTCCCATCGAGTTTTGAGACACTGTCCATGAGAATGCAGTACTTCACTCAAAAAAAGCTACCAGAGACTAACAGTAGTAGTAACATAATCTAACAATTACAACCATAGTAAGATTCATCCATGTTTCACAATATCAGCATACAAGATTAAAAAAGTTTCCTACTCTTAAAAGCTGGATTTAGCACTAAAAATCACGCTGAGGGGGGTGTCTTTTCCTCAAAACTGAATCAGATTAGTGTTCTTCACCTTCTAACAAATGAGGGAATAGCATCCTGCCTATCTGCAAAACATGCTTTGGGCCAGAGTCTGGCTTACTATAAAACGTAGAACCTTGTAGCTGGTTAATACCAAAAGAGCAGTAGCTTAAATAACTCCACCACTAATAGAGAGTCTACTAGTATGTTAAGCAGAAGCAATGCACAGACAAAAGGGCAAGACAAACTTTCAGGCATACTGGCTAAGGCTTATTTTCCTAATGAGATTACGCTTCCTCAACAGGGAAGATTTTTAGACAGAGCAATACAAAGTCTAGGGTGAGCGGGACTAGCAAGTAAGCCTGTACGACTATTTGCTTGGGGGTTTTCTTGCATACTTTTTTTATTGAAGGGATGGGTGGAGAAAGGAACTCTTAAGAACTGCTTTCTTACTCTGCCCAACTTCCCATTTTCCTGTTCTTCCTCTCCTCCCGTGAATACTTGGCAACAATGTATTTTTAAGAAATACTCTTAATTAACCATTACACAAGATCATTGGTACGATAAAAGCTTATAGCTAAGGAAACCAGTTTCTCTAAAAGAATGAAGGCAGCTCTAAACAAATATGAAAAATAACTAGTTTCTCATTCTCTTAACATAGTCTTATACATATACAGTTGAATTTGGTCAGCACATTATAGCATACATTCTTCGAGTGTAATAACTACTCTTTCAGCATAAAAAAATTGGTCATGAAGGTTGAACAATGCACGGCGAAAACACAAAAATAAACTAATGTTAATTAGATATCAAATACTTACTCAGGAAATTGCTTTAGTGTCTTGATGAAGACTATGCTCAAGTATTGGCAAAACATAAAAGAAAGTGTTTTAAAGGTGAAAACTTGCCACAAAAAATACCCCATTATTAAGTAACCAAACTTCTTGCCCTCAAGTAAGTGCATCGTGGTCAAAGGCGGATGATCCAAGACAGTCATCGAAAGGTTTCAAACTACTCAAAATGGTTGTTGTTACTACTGAATCAATTTGGTGCTTGAATTCAGAAAGGTAGCAATTTAGAGCTCTGAGTACAAGAGCTGTAGCTTAACAAAGGCCTACCAGCACCTATACGTATAGGCATCACTTTCTATATTCAGCTCTAACCCCCAGAAACATGACAGAAGTATGGACAGATGGTATTTGAGGCCAAGGTCAACAACAAGGTCACCACAACCTTCAGGTCTGTGATAAGACACATTAACTTCAATCACATATCCTTAACAGATCGTGCATTTCCCAGAGTGTATTTGCAAGTTGGTATTAAATTTGATGCACAGCTTTTGTTTTCAAAAGTTCATTAATGTTTTATGCTACAAGCTTAGTTTTAACTCTGGATGTTAGCATTAAGGAAACAAGATGATGGAACTAATTTATTACAACTCTTCTGAATGTAAGCTGGCCAAAATAATTTACTGTAGTAATACTAGCTTGCCCCCTGTGGAACTGAAGTCTAATTGTGCCTCATAGCGTTACAAAAAAAGAAAATTCAAACATGGTACCAATTTAAAGAAAACATACTTTCAGCTTTCATAAAAACAAACAAACAAAAAACCCCAAAGCTAAACATCTTGGGATTCCTGGAAATCAGAACCAACCAAACTTACTTTTTTATATAAGCAACTCACCTCTATCTGGAAATGTGCCTTCCACTCTTATTATAAGTAAAATCTCTGCTGGAAAATTACAGAAATGTTTTTTCCTGTCTCTTCATTTGCTACGTATGACAGCATTTTGTCTGAAGCCAGTTTCTGCTGTTTGCCAATGGTTTTGTCCATAGCCTCTTCCCCAGGGGGTTTCACACAAGAGGGGAGACTCTTTCATAAAAAAATATATCAAATTAGCAGGCAATTTTGGAGGGGGTGTGTGACGATTAATATGTGAAATATCTGAGTTTTGAGAAAATTGAAAATCTGTTACAAGCTCCGTTATGTTTCTATAAAGCCCTTACAGGAGTATCTGGAAGAGGCAAATACTTCACTTTAAACACTCTGTTATCATCACAAAAAACAACAACAAAACCCAACAATTTAAATGTAAAAAACCAAAAAACACCACCAACCCCAAAACAAAGTCGTCAACACCTGAATTCATTCCATGTGCTCAGAGCCAGATTCAGCAAAATATCACACATGCCCAAAGCATACTGACTTACCTGAAAAATGAAGGTATGCAGTAGTAGTTTGCAGAAGGTATCAAAAGCCTTGCAAAATTAAATCAAATTTTAGAAGGTAAGATAAATGAAAGCCAATGAGAGGGAACTTTTGTACACATTATCATTACTGCCACAGTCATCTAGCTCTTTAAGAAACAACAATGAAGACAATTCCTACTTTCGGTCTACAATCCTTTAGCATGTGCACAAGCCTGCACACTCTCAACAACACCTAAACTATTCTTGTGGCATAAACAATAACTTCCATAGGAGAGTATATACCCCTGCTATGTTTCCCTATAGCTTACATTACACACTTCCTCAAAATGATCCCTAAGCAGAAGCAACAAATAAAGACTACTAACCTGCCAAGTTTGATTGCTTTTTTAAAGGAATATATTGTTTTAGTTCCCATTTAATGTTCCAGATTAGACTCTCTCATAGCCTTTTTATTCCATTCCTTACAAGTCGAAATCAGACTGTTATAAACAAATACAACAAACAAATAAGTAAATGCAGGTTCTCAAACCTGCAAAATAAATTTAATTTAACATACAGAAAACTGCCCTGAAACTTTCAGTTTTAACTAGTTTTAGATGTGAAAAAAACACAAAGGCTGCCACCCACATTTTAAATCGTTACTTTAAAATGAATTACTTTTTCACATGCAGTAGCTTCTACCGTAATCGGCATATACTTTGTAGTAGGATTGGGTATTTTTAAAGCCCCACTGGACAGAAATTGCTACACTTTAAAACATTTGCAGCAACAACTTAAAAGCGAAACTGGTTTCACGGGTTTACTGCTTCTCACATTAAGAATAAAGTCACAATATAAGCAGTCATAAAAATTACACAGAGGGGAGAACTGGATGTAAAGAATCCAAAACTTTTGAAGTGCTAATATTAAAGAATACTCTACAGCACTTAAAATGAGCACGACTGGAAAACTAAACCTTAAAGGCTTTAACTACAGGAGGAAGTTGCTGAAAAACCAGCACTTCAGTGGACCACTAAGAGAGGCGTATCCGAGTAGCCTGTAT
>NW_009628549.1:0-12810 GCF_000690535.1 Cariama cristata
AGCAGGGGCAGAGGGTGAGGAGGAAGGAGAGGCAGAGATGACAAGTTGTGGACTGACCACAACCCCCATCCCCTATCCTACTATGCCATTCGGAGGGAGGAGGTAGAAAAACCATGAGTGAAGCTGAAACGGGGAAGAAGGGAGGGTTGGAAAGAAGATATTTTGACCAGCAAGATTTTTGTTGTATTTTCTCCCTCTCTCCTGTTGAGGAGGAGAGTGATAGAGCAGCTTGGTGGGCACCTTGCAGCTAGCCAAGGTCAACCTGCCACATTTAGAAATTAGATCTTTTTTTCTTTACTACTACAACAACAACAAAAGAAAAACAACCACAAATTCTTTGTAATTTTCCTCAAACTTAAAATTGTTCTGGAAGCTTCTGCTATTAGATAATTGGAATTACTAATTAGGAAAATGTACTGGTAATTCTTCTCTCATCTCACAATGGTCATCATAAGCTGCTCAGAACTAAGATGAAAGACATTCTGAAATAATTATGGCATTTGTTTGAGATCAGTGAAGTTCCTTATAACATGAGATACCTGGTTATTAGTTGGTAGTTCTGTGGAAACTTCACATCCTTTTGAAATCTGTAGCTGTGTTCTTTTTAAAATATATATGGGTAATGACTGGGTATTCTTATTACCTTTATAAATATACATGATTTTGGATACTTACAGAGTATTTTGTTTCACAGTAATCTGTAGAAACCTTTTGAAGAGGTTTACTGTGGACTCTATGAAAAGTATTCCTTTGAGATATTGGTATTTGTTACTTTTTAATTTCATTGATTCCTTGTATACCATCTTTGCATAGGGACACTGCGTAAGATGACCTTAGTTCCCTGTGGCTTAATTCTCATTATAGGACCGGTATAAAGAGGGTTGTGCTGAATGAATAAGTATAGCTAAATATGCAAAGATATGATTTTGGGGATCAGGGCATTAATAAGTATGTTATACTGGTATTGGTATATCAGCAGTTTATTTCTTAAAGTAGTCAAAGGGATGAAAACAACACAAAACAAAGTACCATTTAGGGCATTAGAAGCTCTCAGATATCCTGAATAAACGTGCTAGAATGCATCTCCTATTACTGGCATGATATGATCCTAACTTGGAAGTAGAACATTGTGAAAAATTTTTCCTTTAAAACCATTATTAAACATTTTCATCATCTACATAGAGAATAAGAAAAAAAAATGGAGGGCAGAAAGACAGTAAGGCAGAGTATTGTAATTAATACTTACTTGCATAGTAGAGAAACAAAAAATTATACAGACTGGTATTTCCCTACTTTTCATTTTTATATGCTACGTATCTCACTATTTTATCAACTTTTTGAAGAAATTTTTGTGCAAAATGTAGGAAAAGGTGTTGAATTTTCCTTTCTTGGTATAGTCAACCTTTCTGAACACCTGAAAACACCTTATAATAAGACATTTAAAAGAATATTGAACTGCACAACAAAGGCTCTTTTGTAGAAAACATGATGTGTGCTTGAGTTATTACACTCAATTATTTACAGATGACAGGATAACAACATAAAATGATAAGAAAGAAAAAACAAATTGTGAGCAAAGATCAAGAATCATTTCTTCATGCAGAGAATCATAACTCTCTTAGTGTTACATAATGGCTTTCAACACAGTTGGGCAGGAAAAATAGAAAGGGAAGCCATTGAATAATCCATTAGAATGCTTCCTGTGGAGTAGTAGAATTTAAAGAGGGAACTGACCAATACTTCTGCACCTTATTGGTGGGTGGGAAGTTTTAAAGTAAGTGTCTAATTTACTGCATCTGTCTGCAGTTTTGACCAACAATTCTTTGGTCAAAGTTCCCATCTTCAGTGAGAAAAATTATAATAAAATTTAGTAATCCCTATAAAGAATTTTATATAAGTGAAAACCAGAGATGCTTCAAATACATCCAGGACATTGCAAAAATTTAGTGCATGTCATATCTGTAAGTGCCATATGAATATCAGATTGATGGTAAGAGATCGGGTAAATGTCTAAAAGACAAGTATTGCCAAAAACCAGTATTTTATTTGAAACTGCTGCTAAACAAATGATTTTTAGCTCATTCAGGAACAGACTTCTGAAGAAAAAACACTTTTTGTTTTGTTTTCATTTGTTTTCTTTTTTTCTGTGATGCTCATTACTTTGTTCTTTCTTTCTAGTGCAAGATCTTCAGGACACAGGCTCTTCATATATGCAGTGTTGTGTAAACTTTTGTGTTATAAACCAGATGCTCAACAGGAGTAAATCAGCACTGTGTCATTAAAGTTCAGCTTTGGATTGCCAATTAACTGAAGGTAATTAACATGTTTAAATACTAGTCTGAATCTTCTTTTGGATGATAAATATTCATGGTTTATTCTACTGATGAACTACACTCTTTATTTGAATTAAGTTCTTTGAGTTAGGAATTCATGAACACCCTGAAGAAATGCATCTGCTGCAACTAACCCTGCCTGATAGTTTGAAAGAAACATTTTCTTTTGTTTTCTACAGAAGTCCTGGATCCACAGTCTTCATAAAGCCAAATACAAGGATTTCTTGTCTGCCTAGATGCTTTCTTTTGTTACGATAGTGGAGATGTATGCATAGACAAACGATACTATTAAATCAAATTAGCCACAATCAATACAAAATCTGGCGTGAATGTAATACAGAGGTAAAAGTACTTAATAACTGAATATATATTATCTTCCCACATGAGAATGAGTTATATAATTTTTACCACAATGAGAAGTTTGTTATTTTAACTGTAATGTTACAGACTAAAGGGTAATTTTTTTTGTTGTTCAGTCGGAACCTCTAGGCAGCATTCCAAAATCTAGGTTACAAACCCTATGCAAGTTAATCTGAATCTCAGTTCAGATTCAGAATTGCTAAGTCCTGGACAAGTCAGGTGCAGTTCAATTCAGATTTAGAACACATATAGCACCAAAACTGTAACACCAAAATCTTGGCTATACTCAGAAGTGACTGCCATGAATGTTTTTAGAGACTTTGATTTCATGCTTACAAAAAAGAAGTTATTAAATTGCTGCCTTAAACTTCTGAATGGTTCAAAGGAATGATTGGGATTTAAAGCACTACTATATTTTCTGTCAGTTCATTATATCTTCCTGCCTTTGAAATAGGAGTATTAGTGAGATGGTGCCTATCTTGTCTTTCATTCCTGGTTCCTGTCATCAGTTCCTATGTCAGTCACCGAGTGCATAGACCGTCTTCTCATGACTATTGGATGTACTCAAATTACTATTAAAAATTCCAGAGTATATAGCCTGAATTAGTAAGATTGATCTATTTAAACTTATTTAAGGAATTTATCCAAACAGTTCTACTGTAAATTGTTACTAAATGTTTAAATATCCTTACTGCATTGAGAAACTTTTGTTGTTGCTGTTGTTGTCTTAAAGATAATCTCTGGTGATCAACAGATGCAATTGTATGTACTATAAATTATCTTTGGAGAAGGCCTGAACTTTCTACATAGTTTTCTGAAAACGGTATGGTCTAAATGTTTGTTGAGACACCATGAATAGATGTCTTATATATACTCAGTTGCAGCTGGAATTTTGATTTTCTATCAATCACAGATACAGTTGAATTCATATTCCTTTCATGCTTCACAATGCTTTGGAGAAGATTTGTAAGACTTTGTCATGTAATATGTCATATTCATATGAAAGCACATGAAATGATTCTTTAGAATTTCCACTGTCCTCAAGCTCACTGCTTGTTTTCTGATCATTCACAACCGTACATGGAATTAATAATTAGAATCCAATATAAAAAATAAATGTGTCCTGGGAAGGATTTCAGGACATAAAATCCAGAACAAAGAAAAACGTTTCCATTTGCTGTATCCTTATTCATAGCTAACTCTATTTATTTCATGGTCAGACTCCATATTGTCTCAGTTCTCTGCATTAGTGAGTGATGATACGCTTTGCATGTTCATACAGCAAGGGATCTCTGTCACTAAGACTTCAGCAGATGTGTTCCAATTTTTAGTATATGAGAGGTATTTTCTCACAACTGTAAAGTAAAAAAGAAAGAATGAGATGCATTGGCCTGGAATAAATCACATCCATCATTCATGGCCACTCTAAAAACTGCTGTTCAACATAGGAAAGGTAATTCTTGATCCATTAACTCCATCAATTGGCAAGTCAAGGTAGGCAGGCACAAAACAAACCATGTGGTAAATGTAATAGTGAATTTCAAACAATGATTAGATTTTGTAACTGGATTCTGTTACATTTAGATTGCACTCTGGGTTTCAAATATCAGGTATAACAAGAAGCTTATAGAACTAAATATTGCAACCTCCTAATCAAATATAAAACATAAAATAACAAATTTAATTCCTTGAAATAGGCAAACTAAAAATCTATGATCCTATGGAGTTATAAATTTTGTTGAATTAAAATTTATGTTGAATTTAAATAATTGTTTGTAGATTATTTTGAATCAGTTTTTGCAGCTTTTACACAGAGCTAACTTACACGTGAGGAACCACACATTAAAGGAGATGTTTCTTACTATGAAAAGCTACTTCATTTTTTTAAGTTATGAGAAAGCATCCATTAGCACAGTCACAATCTTCATTCTTCAAGCTTAGCAGCAAAATTCACTAAATCCTTTTAGGGAATTACTTCATTCATTCCATCCACAGAAATTTTGCTCGAATTTAGCATTGGAATTACTTTCCTACCTATTACTATTAATTATTGAGAAGTATTGTATAAGGTGCAGAATTTGAGAATATGGAAGGTGTGTATGTGGTCTGTCAGTGTTCTTTCTTTCTGTTCATTATACAAAAGGAAGTGAATGTACAGTAATAATACAAAACTATAATACAAGGTATTAGCGTAACAGAGGTAGTATGAGTGAGCATTAAGATGAGAAGCAGGGGGTATGACAGTAAGGTAAGGCTGTCTATACTGACCCTTGAACTAGGAGAGGCTACAAAAAACAATGAAATGTGCCCTCATGGCCAAGAAGACCTATGGTATCCTGGGGTGCATGAGGAAGAGTGTGGCCAGTAGGTCGAGGGAGGTTCTCCACCCCCTCTACTCTGCCCTGGTGAGGCCACACCTGCAGTGCTGTGTCCAGTGCTGGGCTCCCCAGTTCAAGAGAAAGAAGGAACTACTGGAAACAGTCCAGTGGAGGGCAACGAAGGTGATGAGGGGACTGGAGCATCTCCCTGATAAGGAAAGGCTGAGGGCACTGGGTCTGTTCAGCCTGGAGAAGAGAAGACTGAGAGGGGATCTCATCAATGCTTGTAAATCACTTAGAGGTGGGTGTCAAGAGGATGGGGCCAGACTCTTTTCAGTGGTTCCCAGCAACAGATTAGGGGCAATGGGCAGTCCCATCTGAGTATGAGGAAGAACTTCTGTACTTTGAGGGTGGCAGAGCACTGGCACACAGAGAAGTTGTGGAGTCTCCTTCTCTGGAGGTATTCAAAATCCGCCTGGACACCATCCTGTGCAACTTCCTCTACGTGACCCTGCTTTGGCAGAGGGGTTGGACTGGATGATAACCAGAGGTCTCTGCCAAACCTCATGATTCTGTGAAATGAATTGTTTATGCTTAGGTGGAGTACATATTGCCAAGTAGTGTATTGAAGTAGAAATTGTTTGTAGAAATCTGGTCTATTTCCTTTTTTTAAAGAGGTTGAAATATGAATACTGAAAAAAAATGAAGTTTAAGGAGGAAAAAAATGATATTATGTCTTAATCACTTGAATCTCCTTTCTCATGCCCTTCCTGGGAAACTGTATATTAGGTTTAACATCTTTGCTACATCCATCACAAGCAGAGCTTGGCAAGTCACTGAGATCAACTTTTTCAGTGTATGTTTCTCCCCATCTCATGACAGACAGAAGCATTGTAGTTGGTTTCATTTCACTTAACTGTGTTCATCTCACATTTAGACACCTTCATCTGAGCTAATCTACAAAGGGACACTGTCTTCGATAGAGAAAAATTGGCACCTGTAGCATTTGGCTTATCTCACCTATTTTAAGATGAGATTAGCTAAACCTTAAAAGTGTCTCCACTGACTATAAAAGGCCTCAAGGGTAACTAATTCAACTATTGTCATCTACAATATAGATATCTGTATTTCATCAGTTGATCCTTAGCACTAGAACCTGTTTTTGCAGCAATGTGCGGCTCTCGCTGCATCTGAAATTAATGAGATTTATGTTTTGAGTAAATGAAATTCTACAAAACTTGAAAATCTTTTAAGAAAATAGATCTTGGAAATCTCAAAATTTTCATAAGCTTCAGTCATCGTGTGCTGGTTTTGGCTGGGACAGGGTTCATTTTCTTCATAGTAGCTAGCATGGGGCTATGTTTTGGATTTGTGCTGAAGACAGTGTTGATAACACCGGCATGTTTTCATTTGTTAGTTACTGCTGAGCAGGGCTTGCCCAGAGCCAAGGCCTTTTCTGCCTCTCACCCCACCCCACCTGTGAGGAGGCTGGGCGGGCACAAGGAGTTGGGAGGGGGACACAGCTGGGACAGCTGACCCCAGTGACCAAAGGGATAATCCATATCATATGACATCATGCTCAACACGTAAAGCTAGGGGAAAAAGAAGGAAGTGGGGAACATTCAGAGTGATGGCGTTTGTCTTCCCAAGTCGCTGTTACACATGATGAAGCCCTGCTCTCCTGGAGATGGCTGAACACCTGCCTGTCCATGGGAAGTGGGGAATGAATTCCTTGCTTTGCTTTGCTTGCATGCACGGCTTTTGCTTTCACCATCAAACTGTCTTTATCTCAACCTATGAGTTTTCTTACTTTTACCCTTCCAATTCTCTCCTACATCCCACTGCAGGGGGAGAGAGTGAGCGGCTGGGTGGGGCTGAGTTGCCTGCTGGGATTAAACCACAACACATCAATACCTCTGTGCCTCAACTCCCCACCTATTAAACAGGAATAATACCCTCTCACTTCATAGGAGTTTTGTGAAAGTAAATTAATTGTTATTTGTGAAGCATTAGATGTTATAATGATCACTGTCATAAAAAAAAAATGAGGAAATTAATAATTCTGTCTCCCTAGCAGCATTTGAATAGTGGCCTAAGGCTACACAGTGAATAATGATGAGAAAATAAAATATTGAATAGCTACTTATTTACTGAATAATATTAATCACGTGTGCTGAATGATACAAGGGTCTCATAGACAAAACAGGACATGAACATCTAATTAAATACTGTATTATACTGCTTATGTGTGCTTATACAAGAGCACAAATTAAGATTCCACAGATTACTTACATTCTAGCCTATTCTAACTTTTGAGTGCTTTGCTTTGCACTTGCAATAGTCTTTTACTTAGTTTTTAACATGAAAGTTCATTGAGCTTGAAAGTGAAAAGTACTTTCACAATTTATTAGTATTTTTGATGTTGTTTTCACATGCTTGCAAATAAAGTTATATTCATCTATCCAGAAAGTACATTTGAATCACAGTAAAAAAGGGTAACATTAAGTACTATATATGGTTGAATTACCTTGTGACTGTAAAGGTAAATAAGCTTAGGATCTATTTGTATGGATTAACTTGCAAATTCAGGGCCTCAGCCTATACAGAAAAAACTGTGAAAAATCATGGAATAATTGTCTAAGTGATTAATAACATAAGCGATAGGTGAAACACAAGGTCTTATTTGTCTAATTGGGGGGGGGGGGGAGGAGCAAAACAGGGTATAATCAAGATCAATCAGTTGTTGTATGATTTTTGCCACCTGGTTCTACTTACCATATTCCAAATATTTCAGTAGAATTTACTAACCTGCCAGTTAACCAGATCTCGAGAGACAAAATGTGTCTACTAGAAAATAGTTCTGAACAACAAATTACTTTCACACTTGACCTTGTACAGAATTGATTCTTCTCTTCAAATTATACAAGGTCCCTGTTCTCTAGTACATTATGCACCTCTTCCCTTTCTATAAACGAACAGTACTCATATCTGAATAATCATTTCAAAGCACTCTTGATTCTTAGTCTTTTTATCAAAGATTATTTAACTGTCAAAAGGACATACTGTCTTTGGTATTTGCTTTGCCTCGCATAAATAGAAACAATGCAATAGTAAAATAGACTTTTATTTCCCTTTACTTTTCAAGAAATCACTTTTAATAGTAGATTGATCCATACTCAAAATACACTGTTGTATTTTCTTAATGGAAAGTTCTTTAATCACTCTGAAAGAAGTTCCAGTATTTTTTATGTCTTTTATGTAGCTGCTACCAAGTGTTGCTAAAGGGCACTGTTCAAATTAAATTACACTAGACATCATGTTGTATATCTATTACACCATTTAGTTTAAAAAATGTAAATGTGTGTTGACTGCATGGCATACTGTGGTCTTTTACATTTTGAAAAACATTTGTGTCAGAAAAGAATTACGGTATTTGTAAATGTTTGAAAACATTTCTGGTATCAGAATGCTAATGCTTCCTTCAGTGTACCTAGTAAACTTCTCTGTAACCCTTCTCTTCTTTTCATTTTAAAACAACTTGAAGTTGAAATACAGTACCAAAACATGAGTCAGTGTCAGTCTATGAAATCAATAGGGTTGCTATTGTCTTTGACAATCTTCATCTTCCCCAAAACATTGCTCAGCAAAGGAAGCCTAAGCAGAATAAGCAGGAAGCATAAATTTCAAGCAGGGCTTCTTAACTCTCCTTATCCTATAAATCCAATCACAATATTTCATCTGTAATTTCCATACTTTCTTCTTTGACACCTTCATAATATGTACTTTTCTTCCCAAACTGTAGATCAAATTTAATATGGAAAACATTAAAGATAGAATATTTTTTTACTCTGCTTTTAGCAATTTGAATAAATCTACTAGTTCTGAAAGAGCTAAAAAAAAAAAAAAAAAGGAGGAAGAGCAATAGCCAGCAGTTAAAAAAATTAGAATACTACTTTTAAAACTGTTTTTGTTATGAATAAATTACAGGTAAAAAAATAAACAACTATATGTAATAATAAATAACATGCAGTGTAAGTTCAAAATGTCTATAAGAAGTTTAAAGGTTTCTTGTTATATCTACAAGATGTTTAACACAAAAAGCAAAAGTAATTCAGGCAGCAAAAGTCACACTCGACTTGCAAATGAATGTTCTGCCCAGAGTCTTCGTGTTGTGGTCTTTCAGCTCCCATGAATCTTGCATTCACATACTAACTCAGCTTAGGCAGCAAACAGACATGATGATTTTTTCCTTGAAAAGAAGAGCTGTGTTTTCAAATCCCTGAATATTAAGAATAACCAAAGCTCAGGTTTCCTCTTTCCTTTGGGAATCCGTTTGCCATTTAGCTCTTGTACAGAAACCAGATCTGCAACTTTTTCCTTTGGTGTCTAACTAGAAGCTAGAGATGTTCAAATTCAGGTGAAAGCCAGATTTGCGAGAACATCTTCCCTTCTACTTTGTATTCTGCCTAAAGCGAGTCCCATGCTTAGGCACCTCTCCCTTTTCAGTTGAAAATAAAAATTACAAATTCCATCCTTGCAGACAAAAGTATAACTTTCAGACATTTCAGTGCTAAGCATCACAATGCTTACGTATATTTTTGGACCTTTACCATCGCACTTTACACCAAAGGACATTTAGAGGTGGAAAGTAATGTGCTTTCAAAAGCACTGATTCCATTCTCAGTAAACATGCAGATTTACTCCAGTTATGACTTTCTTTTTTCTAGGAAGTTAATTCTATACTCTAACCATTTTTCCACTATTGCACAAAAGTTACTTTCATCTCCTATGGGAATCACCTCAAGTTTTCCAATTACTTTAATGGCAGTGAACAAGGTTGCATCTATCAGATAACACTAACCAAAAAAGATCTTTTGATTTCTCATGGCTGTAAGCATATGAAGTATTCTATTCTTTTTTAGGGGAAACGTGTTCATTCTTTTGGTTAAGGTTTTATCTTAACATTTAAGGTAGCATTTTCAAAATAGAATGTTTTTTACATTCTCAAAACTATCTCTGGGATGTGAACGCCCACAATAAACTCAGTATTTACAGACACTTTCAAATCACAGTTGAGGTTTTTCTTCTAGGGTTTAAGTGTTAAAACATTGGCAATGAAGGTAAAAGTCTGTCCTTACTGTCTCTGAGAATTCTGTTTAACTCACTACAGGCTAGATGAGATTGGCATTTTTAAAGTGGAGTAATTCCTCTCATATTTTTTTTTGCAGAAGAAATGTTCATGGTGGTGCCTCACAAAGCTGTCACATGACCTGGATGAGAACTGTATAAAAAGTGCAAAAGCGTATCAATGTTACGACCAGTGCAAAAATATCAATTACAGGAGAGGCAGGAGTAGAAGTAGAATGAGCACTGTGTCACTTCACATCCTTGGCAGAGAGATGACTTTTAACACCCTAGGTAAGTCGTGTCATTGCACATGTCATCAAGAGTCATAACAATGTCATATTTAACTGACAATCCTCCAACTCCTTACTGAGCATTTAAGGAGGGTGAATACAACTATGTCAGCAGGGAAAGTGGCTGTCATTTGACAAACTGACTTTCCTACCTGAAAAAGACATATGAAATGTATCAAAATGAATGTTTGCTACAGGTAGCTTAGAGCTTTCTGAGACAGGTATAAAACATGACCGCATTATGCTGCAGCCTTCCTCCTTTTTATGACTCCTCCCCTCAGAGCAGAGGTCACCTACCTTTCCCAGGTGGTACACCAACCTGTATTTTTCCTTCCTCAATTAGAATTTAAACACACCAGTAACAAGTCAACAGGAGCTCACAGAGGCTGATTCTGAGTCAAAATACTCCTGATCTGATGATACACAAGTATTTTGTCTCTGTGTGAGGCAAGATCTCCTGGATCCCAATAATGTAGGTATTCAGGCAAATATTCTGTTTCAGAGATCTGTCTTTCTCATCTGATTCTGATTTCTCATCTGTCATCCCTGTCCCAGCTGGCTACTGCTCACCTAATTTCAGTGAATGAGTGTAATGGCTTTGAGACTATGCTATCTGTGTATTTTAACTACAAAGTAAGAAGGATTTTCAAAGAGCTCCATGGCATGGATATCTCAACTTTAAGTAATTCATAATGTTACCGACTAATTTTCTGGACATTGTCATTGCAAGGCACCTTTCTATCCTTTTTGAAGGTCATACTATCTGGGGAAGTTCCTTAAGACTCGAAAAAGGAAATTATCACTTCCATCTTCATGAAGGGCAGTAAGAAGGATTAGGGGAATTACAGGAGTAACCTCAGTCTCTGAGAAGACTGATCCCAGAAAAATCCTCCTGTAAGTCATTTCTGAGCCAATGAAGGACATGAAGGTGATTGGGAACAGCCAACATGGATTTACCTAGGCCAAGTCAAGTCTGAAGCTATGTGGTAGCTTCATATGATGAGATCATTGGCTCAGTGGACAAGGGGAGGGCAGTGGATACCCTTTATCCTGATTTGAGCAAGGCTTTCAGTATGTTCTGCCATAGTATTCTTATATCCAAGACTGGTGAGGTGTGGACTTCAAGCTGGGTAGAAAACTGGCTGGACCACTGAGTTTAAAGATTTTTTATCCAGTTGGTGGCAAGTTAGTAGTGACATCCGTCAGACTATTAAAATCTATATTAATGGTCTAAAAGATAAGACCAAACATGCCATCAGTGAGTCTGCAGATGATACTAAATTGAGGGAAGTAGCTGATACACTAGACAGTACGGCTGGTATTCAAAGGGATCAAACAGGCTGGAGAAATGGGCAGAAAGAAACATATAGCTCAACAAAAGCAAATGTAATATGTAAAATTGCAAGTGGGACAGAATAATGTCATACCAGAGGAAAGGCTGGGGACACACCAGATAGAAAGCAGCTTTGCAGGAAAGAAGCCAGATTCTAGGTGGACAAGTTGAGTGTAACTCAGCAGAGCACCCTTGCAGAGGACTATGAGACCATGCAGAAAAAGAGTTCTTCTGTAAATGAGGGGGGAAAGAAAAGAAGATGTATTAAATTAGACGTTTCCAAAAAATGTTACATTTCAGACTAGCAAAATAAAATAGCTAAGGCTCCCATTTCTTTGTCATAAACTTAACTGAGATAATTCAGCTAAATCAGTTTATGACTGCTTACTTGTATAGAAAAACAACGCAATATGCAGCTCTATACTTTTAAAGTATTTCATCCAAAATAAATAATATAATGTAATATAATGTAAAAATATATTAAAATTACACCTCTGGCTGTATATACAATGTCTTTTGGATTTTTCAGGAAAAGAATTTGTTCCCCTAACTAAACATTTTGAGTGGAATCCACAGTAATTATATTGGTCTTCAGTGTAATGACATTTTTCACTTTAAAGAAAACACATTAACAGAGAATGATTTTTTGGTAAACACAACTAGCTGTTGCAGAAGCACACCAGTATTTACTGCACAGGGGACAAAGTTAGACAAAACTGTCAGGGAAACCCTCCACCGAGTTTAGAGAGGACTCCCTTACTTTCTAAACTCCTGAGACAGGAGTCGGAGTGCAGCTGGATCCACTTCTAGTCTCAGATTCAGTCAATGGTTTATGTCTAAAGGATTATATATGCACAATCAAACCAGGCAGATGGCAAACTCAGAAGACGGAATTAATTTTTCTAACCGAAGTTGCTTAAATGGTGATAAACTAAAGATGAAATATGTTCTTAATCAAAGCCACTTTTAGACTGCAACAAACATTTAGTAAACACAAGTTCAGGACACCAAGTAGAATTCAATTACTACATGGCTCACTCAGGAATTCC
>NW_009628550.1:0-5839 GCF_000690535.1 Cariama cristata
TGAACCCTTCTTTGTGGCAGCTTCCACACAGCTCACTACATTTTGTTGTACATGAAGGACAGGAGAGCCAGAAAACAAGGATGTGGGTCCTGCTCCAAAAAGAAGAAATAAAACCAGCCTTCCTGCCCTGACAGGGAGAGCAGAGGGTGGGTGCACATGGCCGCTGGCAGCAGGGCTTCCCCAACAAGTTATATTGTGTGAGAGCACAAAAGTTATATTATTGACTAAAAGCTGTGTTTATTTTTAGCACAGATGATAACTGCTGCCAGCCACATTTATCTCCTCACAAATAAGATGATAATGACGGCACAGCAGCCTAGTCCACCAAAGCATTTGTTAGGGTGGTGGCACTTGAATGCCCAACATAACCCCAGTGTTTGGTCTAATTAGTGACTCTACAGCCACATTCTCTGGGCCTCATCCAAAGAAAAACCCTTCAGCTGAGCAGGGGAGAAGAGTCCAGCACAAAGATGCCACCACAACTGCACCAATATTTCTCTCCTTCAGAAAAATGGCACAGGACTGAAGGTGAAGGACGAAGGTGGACTCTGGGCACAGGGCTAGGCAACGGCAGCAGGACTACAGCAGAGCCAGACAGCATAACCGAGCTATGCCTTCACTGCAAATCAGAAAACTGAAGGGAGGCAGAGTAACTTGTTGCTACAAGGACTCAGGTCCTGCCTGATGCCATTCAGATAACATCTGCTGGAGAGGAGCACGGCAAAAAGCCTCAGCATCTCCTTCAATCAGCTCCTCCTGCACCCTCAGATCCACCCAGGCTTTGACACCTCTGTGTTTCATGCTGGCCAAGGCTGCCCAGCCCAGAGATACCCTGTGCTCTGTCCGGCAGGAAAGTGAGAATCATAACCCGTTGCACTTGCAAAGCACAGCAGAGACACAACCTCTTGGGGCTGCAGGAGGGCACAGGAGCCCTGGAAGAGGATGCGGAGGTGGTTATCAGGCAGCAAGCAACATGGGCACGACAATGAATCAGGTGTAAATTCTCCTGACCCAAACCCCTATTGTCCAGCCAGGCATGCTGCTTCTTCTTGGACTTCAGGATTTGGTCTCTGAACATTTCTCACTGGGCTTCAGCAAGCCTTCCTACTACCTGTTAGGTTGTCCTCATTGGTTTTGAGGCAGAGATAAAGGCTCCACTCTCTAAGCTAAATTCCAGTTATGTATTAGGGAAGGAAAATGCTGAGCTCCTAGTGCTAAAATACGTTGCATTTGGTATGGGCACCTCGCAGAGAGCCTGGCACAAGAAGGCCATGGTCCCACACATAGCCTGGGAACAGGTAGGGATGCCTCAGATGCACGCAGGATCTCTGGGACTGCCTTGCTGTGTGGGAGGTGGCACAGCAACCAGAAGCAGTGGAAGAGGAGGTGGGGGATGAAGGCCAGGGCACCTCCTTACATGAGTGGTTGCTCCTGCAACAGGCCCTGAATGTCTATTGCTGCTCCTCCGTGCTCCCGCAGCTCTGCCTTTCCCATCTCCGCCCATAAATCCTCCATATCTGGGCCTGGGCTAAACCCTTATAGCCACCTACACAGACCATTATGGAGACAGGATCCAAACACTTTGCCCATCTGCTTTAAACCTGGTGCCAGGCTGACCTTGGGTCAAGCACCCGAGTCAAGGCTGGAAGATCACAAACCCTCCAGGCTGATGTAGTTACCACTATACCTCATATACACCAGGAAATCTTGGCAGCAGAACAATACTAGCCTTGTCATCCTGTCTTTTAAATATGTGCTGTGCGTATGCTACCCATACGTCCATCACCAACACAATTATCTTTTAAGCATTTATGCCATTTGCTGCGGTCCTCCACAATAAATCAGGCTGCAGTATCAACATCAAATCATAAGAGAAGATCATTTTATATAGCAAAACAGTGCTTTAAAATTGCTTATGGCTGCTGTATTAAAAAAATAATAAAAATAAAACCTACCCATAGTTCCAAAACAGTAATGACTTTGCCTTTAAAAGTGAATTAGATTTTAAACAAAAATTATAGCCCCAGAGGGAATAATTGCAAAAATGTAACAAAATAAAATAAAATTAGGGAGAGGGAAAAATACGCCTTCAGCTCTGAAAGTCAGAGCAGCTTTCCTTTCCTGAACACACAGCAGCGCTGAGGAGCAGCACGTTGGCACAGCTGTGCCGTTTTCCTTGTGTTCTTAACACCGCTTTTGGTTAAATTAAGAAAAGTGACATTTGGAGCAAGCGCATGCTGTGCCCCTGCCCAAGCAGCCGGGGAAGGAGGAGTCCTGTCAGCAGCAGCACAGTGCAGTCATTTCTTGTCTGAGAGTGTAGGGTGGTCCTGGGTGCCTGTCGCCACCTGTTCCTACAACACGCCCCTGTCAACGCTACCATCAAATTCAGCTACAGCACAGGTACCCTACCTAAGGGTGGTTTAATCAAGTGCCATAAGCCTGGGAGTAACTTGGGAACGATCATATTGCAGCAGGTGTCTGCCTGCCCAGAAATGTCAATAGCCTCCAGCAAGCAAAGGTCAGCCCTTGCTTACGTGATTGCAGCTGAGCTGCTCAGGACCTGGTGTAACAGTGAGGGCATCCATCACACAGGCAGAACCCTACCAACACCATCACGGGTGGCTGCAGAGAGGAGCAGTAACAGCTACGAACACCCCAGCAGGTCCCAGCTTACACCAAGGCAGTGCTAACCCTGGCTCCACGCTCCTGTCCAGAGCCTGGCCTCCTGACACACACATGGCTGGATCAACAGCAGGCACGGGGCTGTGTCACAGGCACAGTCCTGCCTCCTCTCCAGCAGACCTGGAGAAGAAGCGAGCAAGCAGGGTCCCTTACACAAACCCAATGCTGCTGCGCTATGGAAGCGGAAAGAGGGGCTGCAAGGGGAGGGGAGAGGAGGGTGTTGTTACAGCAGCATTCAGAGGAAGAGTTTGTGAAGTTCCCAGGAAGGAGACTTTGGGGATTTGGGACAAAGGAAGATGTTAAGATTATGCAAATGTTCCTTGTGTATCTCCCAGGAGTCCCTAGCTTTGCATCGCAAATTATTCCGGCTCATTAGTCTGTCTCTATCCCCTGCTCACCAAGCAAGCCAAAATGTCATCCTGTTGTCAAAAGCTACCACATATCACAGAGGAAACATATTTACTCCCTCATCTCACTCTGTGGCAGAAAGACTGACCACACTTGTCCTTCTCATTTGTTATTTTTATTTCCCCCACTGACACCATTTGGATTTGAGGGGTTGCTTGTTCTCCATTCTTGCTCCTGTACAGTCTGGCTCCATGCACTCCCTCCACGCTCTCAGCACCTGGAAACACACTGAGCCATAAGCAAAACCTTCCCACCAATCCACATAGAAACTTCTCCCACGTGATACTCGCCAGTCAAGGCAACAGACATAGCTTGGAGAACAAAACCCTAAACTCACAAGAAAGAATTCAAAATCTTCAGTGGACTTTAGTACCACAGGGTTTGGCCCTGGGCTGGCACAAAACCACAGTCTGGGTTATTAGTGCTTCTGTGGAGCAAGAAGTGACCAACATTCACCCAAAGACGGCAATCCTAGAGATCTTTCCATCACATGGGGACCAGGGCAGCTCCACACCCATTGCAGCAAGTGAGGCCCTTTCCCAGCACTCCCAGTTTGCAGAGCTCACTTAGCCCTTGAGAAAGCACCAAGTAGAAGGCAAGGAGCAGCAGAGTTGCTAAAGCCAGTCAAAAGACAGATGGCCCAAACTCCTCTGGCAGATACACCAGCCTGGAGGCAAGACGAGCACTGGGGTGAAGTCTTTTTGGAGGACAGGCAGCTTCTGCCACCCCTAAACTCTGCAAGCAGAGCAGGGAAGCCCAGGAAGCTGAGGGCAAAGGGGCTTTGGCACTTGATCGACACAGTAAATTAAGTTTAAAGGGTGGAGATGGCAAAAAACGTCTATAAACACACCACAGAGATTTATGCACAGCCCCCGCCCTGAGCTGTGGTACAACCCTGTGACCCAACCAGCTGCATTTATCACCACGGCTCTCGCTTCAGTTCCCAGAGCAGCTTCCCTGGAAAACAGCTCGTGCTTCTGGGATTGCCACACCTTTCACTTTTAGGTTTCTTCTCTCTCTGCCTTTGTTTTTTTAATAAGCATCAAACCATTCGGAAGTCCTAATGTTTACTCAGGTTCCCAGCCCTTCCCACCTTCCATGCTGCCCTTCTCCTCAAGGGGCTTGCAGTCTGTCCTGCTCTAAAAATAATTCAAGAGAAATTACAGAGGAGTTATACTTCATCTGTCTCTGAAAATGGTCTTTGTGCTCATATTATTTGCCAGTGACACTCCATCACCACAGTTACCACTGCTATTTTATCTTTCTCTGCCTGTAATGTTGATGAGGGAGCAGCAGACAGTGCTGGTGTTTAAGCCAAATAAGTCACTTAAATACATTTATACCTCCGGATCACAACATACAGCATAAATCTAACCATCTTTCATGCACCAACTTGATACGAATACCCACCATGATATCAGGCGAAGCAATCACAAGAAAAAATGCAGGATGATTTGAGCTGCAGCTGCCTGCAAGTCTTTGACAAGGGTATTAGATGAAGAAATTCATAAAAAGGATGAAGCATTTCACCTAGACATGGCTTTTGCTGTGCTGACTTCACGGGGAAAGCAGCGACTTGAAAAACTTCTTGGTACATTTGCAGCTACCCTTGTAATATGTTTATCCAGCAAGGGATTGCCCGAGGCTCAGCCTTGGAACTGAATTCTTTTCATGAGCAAATCAAAGAGGAAAAATGCCTGGAGCCAGGATGCTTGGTATGGGGGACCTGGCTCGGGTCCTGGCTGTGAAGCATCTCCCAGCTGCCATCCCCAGTTCTGTTCCACTGCCCTGTCTGTGCACCAGGGCTGGGAGGCCTAAAGCCATTGCTGCTGTGCCAGGTGGTGGTTAAAAATTGTGAGATGCTTGGATCCTGATGCAAAGATACTGCACACCTTAAATACTTCTCTGAGGGACTTTGCCATAGACTTGACTGGGAAGAAATCACATGCTTCCAGCTACCTGTCTGAGACATGACGCAGATATCTCTCCTGAGCAGGGTTATTGTGATGTGGTTAGTGTTGGCCCCATTCCTTGTAGTCTTCATCTGGACTGTGCTAGAGAAAGGTGAAATACTGTTACAGACATCACCATGTCTGGAGCCAGATGTACTTTGTGAAATCCACCATCTACCTCAGCACCACTGAACCAGAGGACAGTGGGGTGGGCAGGTTTCCCTGGGCATCCTGAGGCACAGATAAAGCTCAGCAGAGCTCAAGTACTTCGCAATGGCCAGGTGAACAACTTGGTGGCAATTGCATGTTGTGATCCTAGGCAAGAGCCATGCGTCGAGCAGGCAATTAACCCAACGCCTTTGTTCCCAAATACCTTCTCCTTCAGCCTCAGCGTGAGCCCAGGGCAAGATCAGGGAAGATGCGAGCCATGGTCTGGAAGCCTTGCACGTTTTTGCCTTTCTTTGCCTCACAGGTGCTCAGAGAAGTGAGGGATGAAGGTACCACACATTCAAATTAGGGACAACACTTCAGCTTCCCATTCACTTCGAGGATCTTTGCTCCCGACACTCACCTGCTCCCTAAGCAACATTTTGCCTGCAGCATATTGCTATATGGACTGTGCTTTAAATGGCAGCGTTTCCTAGTGGAAACATCATTCAGCAAACCCAGTCTTACTGTTTTTCCAAGAATCCAATAAAACCCATAGAAGAGTTGATTTTTTTTCCCCCGAGGATTTCCGATCACTGGCTCTCCCATCAGGCAGCTGCCAAAGGCAGTTTCCCGAGGCTGGCGCGGCT
>NW_009628550.1:5870-42816 GCF_000690535.1 Cariama cristata
CCCTGGGGGAAACCTTTCCCAGTGCTCCACTTACGGAGTGCTTAATTAAACCCTGCTGGCTGCTCAACGAACCCAGCCTCTCCCAGTGAGCTGGGGGAAAACAGGAGGAGGGGGGCACTCTGCAAAGTGGGCCAGCAACCCTGCCCGGCTCACCTGGGGGGATTTGTCTGTGCATGCAGTGGGCTGTGGGCAGAGGTAACAGGAGGGAATTGGGCAGGTTACAGCGTCATGAGAGCAGGAGAAAGCTGTTTTGTCCAATGCCAAGAGGCAGAGCTGTAACACAGACCCTGATGCTCCCCTGCACTGCACTCACATGAATTTTAGCTCAAGATTTAGCACTAAAAGTCTCAGGTTCCCATCCTCAATTCCAGAAAAAAAAAAAAACCACACAAACAAAAACCACACCAAAAACCTCCATGACCTGTCTTGCCTGTGGTACCCACATAGCACCAAAGGCAGCACATGGCCACCACCTCTTGCTTCTCTTCTTCTCTGAGATTCAGCTTCAACCCAGGTGTTGCAGGTGCCTGGATGAAAGCAGAGGCCAAGCCCCATTGTACAGCAGTGACCACTTTTCCCCCAGGCAGACCCCAGGCTGTTTGGATGCATCAGCTTAGGGGCTGGAGGCAACCAAGGGCAAAGCAGGTGCAGCCCAGGGACACGGGATGGTGCTAGGGAAACCAGGACTGCCAGCACATGGAATAAAAGAGAATGAAGAAAGCAGGGCCCCAGCTGCAAAAGTTGATCAAAGCCTGGCAGAAATCTGCATGCTGCCAGCAAAGGCGACAGGCAGGGAAGATGCGCCAGGCGGCAGAGGGCTTGGGTAGTTTGCTGCCAGCTTGCACTAAAGCAGATAGGAAAGGAAAAAATCAGTTATCCCTCAGCCTGAAGTAAATTGCAAGATGCATCCCCCAAGAGCACAAGGTGAAGCTCTTGATCAGACAAGCGATGCTGGCATGTAATTCCCCTTGATATCACCTGATTGAATTTTAGTGTTTGTGAAGGGTGCATGACTGACAGCTCTGGAAACCACAGGCATCTGTTTCCGTGCAGAAGGAGCGGAGTGCACAGCCCCAGGCATGAGCATCCTCACATCAGCTCTGCTGCTGGCCGGAGCCACAGGGAGAGGCTGCACATCCGGGGAAGGAGGACAGAGCTCATCCCCTGCTCCATCCAGCCCTTGCACACCCCACCAGAGCTGGGCGCATGGAGGCCAGCCAATGCCTTGTGGGGATAGTCATCTGTCCCCAGGCAAAAATCAGGTTTGCCACCAGAAATATAAGATCTCCCAGGGCTGTGAATCACAACCGTCTGACACCTTGCCACACCATGAGAGCTGGGTGGGAGCTGCAGAGGTGGAGAGGAGCAGGTATTCAAACACTGGCCCAGTACAGAAGAAGTAGTCTCTTTGACATCAATCTTACCTTAGCACCTCTCCACTGCAGGATCCACCATGGGGTCTGCCAACAGCTAAACCCACCAGAAACCCCCCCACCACCAGAGCCCTAATACTCTTGTAAGACAGAAGAACCTCTTTTCTGAGGACAACCCCCAATGTATCTGTCCAGACCATCAGGCTGCTTATCCTGTACTACTGATCATGGGACAGCAATTGCCCTGGGAATGGTTTGCATGCCATCGATATTCAATATCAGTGGTGAAAGTCAGAGAAAAAAAATAAAATCAAATCAAACTTGGATCCAGTAAGCACATATCATGTTAAAAGCAAAGAAGGAATTGTGCCCGATTAGATGCAAATGGAAATACGCTAAACCCTCAGCTAATGTACTCAAGCAGAGATCTGTTGACTTCTGTAACCAAAGTTCACCTAATTGCTCACTTCTTCCAGTTAATACACACACAGAGCTCTAACTCGTCTGCTGTGCTGCATGCCAATTGAAACACTCATTTCTGCAACAAGGACAACAGGATCTACTCCAAAACCAAACCACAACAGAGGTTGCTTTAAGGACTTCTGAAGGTAACTTTGGCAAGAGAAGCTGACTACTGAAGCTGCTCCAAATTTAGGACTGGTGCAAGCATCAGAACTTAGCAAATAGCTCACCACTAAGCAAATAAAGCAACACAGGGCTGTTAAAGAAGGTTGGTCTGAGACATTTCAGGTCTGCCTGTCTTTTTCCTCTACAGCATCTGAATCAGCAAAGGACTTGGTAATTTCTGGAAGACTTGTGTACACTCAGTTAAAATAAAACTCCAGTGATGAGTTTTCCTAACCTGCCAAGAGGGAATACATCTAAATGATAGCACAGAAATTGCAGGGGATGAGGTAGCTCAAACAGGGACTTGGAAGTGAGAATATTTGTTACCCAGCCGGCCCCCAGAGTTTGCGTGGCATGGCTGAATGGCAGGGCACTTCTGCACATCCTTCACCCAAGTGGACTGCAAAGAGGCACAGCTTTTGCAGAGCAAAACTGAGCAATTCTGAGGATGTTCACAAATTTGTGAGTTACCACCCTTCAGGTGAGATGCAGTAACTGAGCGTGTGTTTGCTCGTAGCCTGTTCTGATTGCGAGGTAAAACAGGCTTATTTAAACTGCTGCTTCGGGCACCTTTTCATTTGAAGTGACAAAGATGATTTAAGCAAACACATTTTACTCTGCAATTGGGGCCAGCTAAGAACGTATCTGTGGTCGATCCCTGCAGCTCAGCTGCCACAGGGTAGCTTCTGGTGTGATCAGTTGTGATCACATGAATGTCAAAGCAGTCCTAGAAAATTGTGCTTTCCCACAGGAGCTGGGCACAGCACTTGAAATTTTTTATTTTTTAAACAAAATGTGGTTTCCTCGAGAAATACACCGTGCTTAGGATAAAATTTCAGGGTGCTCCTGGGGAGGGGAAACAGGAGCTCATGTTCACCAGTTTCTTTTATATTTTCTGTAGGGAAGAATGGTTAATCACCTGCATTCCAGTGCTGATCGTAAATACACCACTCCCTTACTATTTTTGCTTTTATCGCCCTACAGCTCTCAATGAGGCTGAGCTATCAGTGTGTTTTGCCACTGCACAAACATACCTTGTTTCTACAGGGACACTCAGAAAATTAAGAGGGATCAACAAAAGTTGCAAATACATACTTCACTTGAAGTGCATTCAAACCCCATGTAGAGATTCTCATTTCAGATTAAAATGGCTTTAAATTACTGCTTAGTCTTCTGCCAAGAAAGAGCCTTGAGAAATGGTTCTTGCTGTGAAGAACTGTGAAGTTTAAATAGTCAAAACTGGCTGAAAACATAGCTGTTATATCTACTTCACACCTGGGCAGATTAAAGGGCCCATCATCAGAAAGGGAGGCTCCTGGCCACCTTGGAGGTAAACTCAGATCTGCCAAGATCCAGCCTGCAAAATTAACATCCTTCAAAAAAACCTTTGCACCTTTCTTTCTCTCTGGATGTTAGGTAATCTGAAGAGCTATATTTAAAAAAAAAAAGAAAGAAAGAAAGAAAAAAAGAAAGAAAGAGAGAAAATATCTGCAAAATAACAAAGAATAGTAAAAATAAAGAAAATGGCTGGTTTGCAATTCATAGAAAGCCAGCATAGGATGTACAACCAGGAGATTCACTGTTAGGAGAAATCTCTGACCAGCCATGAGAAGGTCAGCCTGGCCAGCCTTTCATTGTCCCTGGAGGATGCAGTACTTCCTTGAAAACCACAGTGTCTCCTTGAAAGCGTTTAGGATATAAGACAAGAAGGATCCCAAACAGGATCACTGGTTAAGAAACAGTTCCACAGTTCACTGATAACTTACAGATTTGGGTTCATCATTACCCTCTCAGAGGAGGTACTGCAGGAGAAACGAGCACTGCACAAGCCAGCAAGGCAGCAGAGAAACTAGGTGTCCCAGCTGCAAAGCGGAGCAAGGGCTATTGAATGCACAAAGGCATCGAGAATACCAGTTCCTCCTGAAAACCAATTTAAAACCATCTCTGTGGAAGCATCCCCCATACTGCCAAAGCCTTGGCCAACCTGCAGAAGGCCAACACTAATGGCAGGTGTCACAATCCTGTGATTATGTGCAACAGTGTAAGAAGCATGCTGCTTCTAGCCAAGGTAAACCACAAGAGCAAAGCTTACCTTCATCTTTGTTTCAGAGCAGTCTGCAGAGTTTCACATTTGATTCCTCCCCTTCAATAACACCCTTTACCCTAAAAATCAATGCCTCTTCTCCTCCTGGGCATCCTGCTTGTGGTCACTCACTACCCAGTTAGTGCCCAGTGGGGACACACACCTCCCGAGCTGCATCATGAGACAGCCACAGTGTAGCTCCTACCCTGGGAGCATTGCAGTAGTTGCTTGATATTTGAAGACCCCTACTCAGCCTTTTCACATCAGGGTGAACTGAGGGCGAGACTGCAGCTTTACCTCCAAACTGCCTTGTTCCTGCAACTGCCTGCAAGGACCCAGTTGGTGAAGACAGAGGAGGCCCCAGGAGAAAGCTCAGCACCGTGTGTCCACCAGCAAAGAGCACGGGAAGATCTCAACAGGTTCAGAGCCTCTTCCAGCCTCAGAGCTGCATTCCCACAGCCTTACTCATACTGACTTGTCTAGGTGGCTCTGCACACCTGTGGTCAGCTGTATATAAACACACTGAGGTCAGCAGAGGGATAAAAAAAAGTACATGAGTGGGTCAATAAACCTACACAGGTGCTCCAATTCAGGGAGAAAACAAGCTGAAGGGTAAGGCCGAGCAGAGAAGCAGGCAGCTGCTCTGACCTCAGCCACATCCAGCATGTCCTACAGATCCTGCCCTGCTCCCTCACACCTATGTGTGCCACAGGTACAGCTTCACCCCCCCCCCCCCTTAGAAAATGCGGCTCCTCAAGCAAGCCCACAGGATGAGATCCTGACATCTTTCTGTATGCTGAACAGCATAAGTAGCTGATCTGTGTGGGGCTGCTTAAAAAGCACCCAACTAGGGAACAGAAAGAGCATCAAAATCAAGCTCCTGCTTTTAGAAACACACTAAAAATACGCTCTGCTAGAGGAGATAGCACAACAGCTAAGCCACCTGCTAGGAAAATAATACTCAATTGCTAAAGTGCCTAAATACAAATGTACATGATTTAGAGACTCCAATTTGAGTAAAGATAGTTGGGATGGGCCAACTTTCAGGAAGAGTCATTAGCGCTTCAGAGATGGCAGGCGCTAGCTTTGCTTCCCGACTTCTCTTCTTGGCTCTCCTGCTAACTTTACCCTCTGATAACTTCACATGGGTGACAGGGAGTAAGTCAAGGATCTCTTTCTCTCTGCTCTTTCTTGCAGCTTCTTTAGGGCATAAGTTTCACCCTAACACAAGGATATGAAAGAGCAGCCTGAGACCTGGCACTGTGGACTCAGACAGCTACCGGCAGCCCACCTGCAGGCAGTGCTCTGGGACATGCAGCTGGACACCTCTGCAGCAGTTCCTTCTCCACAGGATCGGGAAGGGAAATCTTTCCTCTTGTTCACCTGGGCTTTCAACACCCACAGCCCCCTTTCCTATGCAATCCATTCCTCTCCATCCTGTAGCAGCTTGCTCCCTGAAAGTGCTCAGAAGACCATAGAATCATTATGGTTGGAAGAGACCTCAAAGATCATCAAGTCCAACCATAAAGATAGACCTAAAGCTGTTCTTATGTCCTGCTCTCAAGGTGTAGCAAAAAACCAGCTGCTCCCTGAGGGACAGGAAAAAACAAGGTCACCTGCAGGGCTGAGTTGCTGAAATGGTGCCCCTGGGCCCAGGTGGAGCTGATCAGGGCCCAGCACCTGCTGCTCCACGCATGGCAAAGCCTCTGCTCTGTGGGACTGGTAAAAGCCTGTGGGTGCCAAGTACTCAGCCTTTCTTTCTGCCTCCTTAGCCTGCCTTGGAGCTGGAGCTGTGACCTGTTTTTCACTGCGAATGACTCAAAGGGTTCCCAGATTTACAGTAGCAGGACATGTTACTGGGTGTGTAATATGTGCTCCTGCTGCTCTGAATTCACAAAGTGAGTGTAAATTAAGGACTGGATTCTTGTGCCCTGTCTTTGGTAGCTGACAGGTGATCCCAAAAGGGTTGTGCTCCTGCCTTTGAACTTGGTAGTTCAGTGTTACAGTGTCTTGCTTGTACAATACACCGAATATAGACTTGCCAGACAAGATCAGAGCTTAAGTTAGATGTGGAGTTTCTTAAAATACTATCTACATATTGCAAGAGCTCTGCAAATGAACAATATTACATACTTTGCTCACTGAAAAAGACTCCAGGATAGATTTACTGTGCAAGCCACTACAGCTCCAATCCAAACCAATTAAAATGAGGAAAGATTTCCTCTAAGTTAAGTGCCATGGATCATAGCCCTTCGCCTCCATCTTTTCACGTATCTCTACAGGAACAAGAAGTTAAAGATATGCTTGCTACATCTTGCACAGACTGGAATTCAATTAACATTTTTCTGCAACAAAACTTGGAGAAGCACTTCAGAGCTGCTGCTCACAATGCAGAAGCGCCTGAACAAATGATACTCTTGTTAACACTCTGCCTGTCCCTGCTGTGCAAGCCAAATCCTTGAACACTAAAAGCACCTCAGCATCAGCTGAGTTCACAGGCATCCAGAGCAATTTTTCAAGCTCCCTGACTTTTATAGACCAGGGGGGAAGGGATTTGGTGTGCTTTAATCCATTCTATTATATGAACTCAGAAATGGTTTTCAATCTCTAGCACTATAAATTAAGCCGGCTGCAGTTATTCTATTCCTGATTATACTGAAAGTTACTGGCAATAATTTGATTACTATATTTTCTTGCCTTTTTTTTTTATTCTTTTCCAAATTAATATGTGAATTTAGTTTCCTTGGTAGTAAGTAAATAATGCAATAAAACTGGAGATAGTAGCCAAGGCATTCACATCTGGATGCCTGAAATTGTGGATGAACGCAGTAACAGCTCCTGTACTTTGTAGGTGGAATTTACTGTATTCACGTCCCAGTCCTTCAGACTGGAAGAACATGTTGTATGAGAAAATCACAATATTTTGCATTCTTCTATGTTTTTTTAATCTAGAGGACTAATCACTTTTTAGACATAAGTGAATTCACCTTTGCAAGTCATTAGACAAATATTATCCCACCCATTTTAGAGACTGGAAAACTCAGGTCAAGAATCATTTAGGGATGGAGTTTCTTACCCTAAAAATAGTCCAATCTGTGCAATGCAAGCTACTATTAAGTACATTTAAAGATGGAAAACAATTTATTAGTGTTCTTATTAAAATATATGCAATTAGGGAACAGATTCTATCTGCTTGGCCTCCCTTCCTTTGCTCTGCCCACTGTAACACCTTGTCTCCTAAACGCTGATAACAGAGGGAAAGATGTACACAGACTTGGAATGCCTCTGGATAAGTTAGGGGGTACGCTGTACAGTTCAGAGTGTAATAAATAAGTTGCTTCTCTACAGTCTGATGGTATTCTGGGAGTCTAACTGTGCCTCTCTCATTCATGTGAATTAATAAATGTGACTTTGATGGTTTATTTCAGTACAAATTACTTCCCAGTATCAGTAAGCACAACAGAGTCCAGCTCCAGGTTGGATACTCAGAACTTCAACAAATGCCAGCTTTTAAAAGATTCAGTAAAACCTACTTGGGACCCCATCAAACTCAAGTGCCCATGTCAGTTATTCTCAGTTGTTCTAACTATAAGGACATGTCAGGTACACAAAAGACACGATTCAGGCAGCATGACTGCCCTAAAATGATAACTTTAGCATAATGCACTTGACAGTGAAAAAGCAATAATAGCTATTTTGGGAACAAAAGAAAAATACAATGGATCTGATGACTAAGTGTTCTGGTCCCCAATGTAAAAGCAAAGTAGATCCCTGTCGTATTTAACTTGATTCCTTTGAATTAAACACTTCCATTAAAAGTTTTCCACAGTAGCTTTAATATTTAATTGTGTATTCCACCAAAGGAAAGAACAAAATCTTTGCAAAGGGTTTTTTTGTGCATGTGAAATATTTATCAGCGTATCTCTTTGGACAAGTATTTTTATCCCCCAGGCTGGGAAAAAGCTTCCATGTATAAATCAGTTTCAAAACATGTTATTTTACAGCTTGAAAGTTTTCTATACTTCAGCACCTCATGCCGTGACTTTGTTATTTCACTTGTTAATGAATGGTAATTAAATCTCTTTTGGCTGAAAAGGTTGGAGGGCTCCTGCTGTAGTACAAAAACAACTTCTGAAAGTTATAAAAATGGCCAAGTGTCTAGAAATTAAAGAGTAAAGTTTGCCATGTTTTGAGTTTCAAGTTTGAATCACTTGGAAGGATTTATGTGGGAGAACAGCATGTCCCAGTCAGTGTGTACAGTCTCCCCAGCTGAATAGACATAATTATGTCACTTTGTGTCTACCAGGGTAAACAGAATCCCATTCTTAATAATGTACATTGTGTCCTCAAACTTCCTTGATCTTACTAACAATTATATACTACCTGCACAAAGAACTGCTACATGTGTACATCTAAGTTAAGACTTGTTAATTTTGCATTTGCTCAGTAGGACTTGAAACATCGGCCTATTTTTAATTCTTTTCTGTTTTCTGATTTCTTTCAAGTGCTTTGAGTCAGAAGATAAATGGAGTGAGTGCTTACAACAAAGGTAGATAAAGGGGAAATAACTATATATTAAGGCATTTTGTGGTGTTACAGTGCTAAATAGACACACAGTACTGAAAAAGAAATATCTGCATGGTCTCCGCTATACAGTTACACCAGAGCAGGCTTCTGCTAGCATCATATGGACAGATTTGATCCACAGTTTGTAAACCAAAACTATATTTTATATATATATACATATATATATTATAAACTACTATATAATGCCTTTTCCTGAAGGCAATACAGTGATTTCAGAGGGAAAGTTGATTTGAATTTCTTTTAAAGTTACAATTTCTCAAACAACCCAGCAGAAATAGAGTTTAGCAAGAAACTGGGAACGGGAACGTGAAAAGATGAGTCCATTCCTAAGCTGTAATTTTGGGAAGGCGTCTGCCGAGAGCAAAGCCCCCTCCGATGAGACGAGGAATATCAGACCTCTGGCGGGGAAACTCAAGCTTCATGTCAATCAAGAATCGCTCCTTCTCCCTTTAAGTAGAAACAAAGAAAAGGAAAATACATATTTCATTCTGCAGCTCAGTTATGTTTACAAACTAAGGAAATCTGTGTCCTCCAAAGTTTCTTTGATGAAACCATGTATGAAGAGATCATTAAAAAATTGTTGATTAAAGCCTGTTAGGGTAAACCGCCAACACTAGGTGTCTGTTTGGATCTAATTACAAGCCTACTGGTGCTTTTTGGAATTATTAAAAACTAGAAATAAATGAGCTCTCTTCATGCTACTCCCCAAAATGGTCAGAGCACCTCATTAGAGCAACTTTGTACATGAGCTCCATGACTTCAGATTTCTAATCACCATCCCATTCCAGCAAGTATATGCCTGTTTTCAAACAAACAGCTACATTCATCAAAGGCGCAATGGGGAGGTATTTTTTCTTTGTTGAATTTTAAGGAATAAATAGTGTTATCTGTCTTCACATTTTAACAAAGTTCTAGTGATAATTACCCTGCCTGTGACATTTGCAGAAAATTAACAGTGTGCTGTGGGTGTGCTGATAGCCCCAAGAAGTTGCTCCATCTGAGGGTCCAAGAGGGCTTGAATTTGATGGCCTTAAGAGGAGGGAACAAGGGTGAGCTGGTTCCAGTCTTATGAGGTTGGGGAGGTAAGCACAGCAGAACAAATACAAAGGGCAGTATTTCAAACTCACTGTAATATACCTGGAGGTTTCACAGAAAGGTCCTGAGATAGTTAAAATTAATCAAGTGGAGCTTTATGAAGTACTAGTTTATCATAACAGCAGAGGTCTCAAGGCTTTATAAAGAAGGTCAGTGCTATTACTTTTATTTTACAGTCATTGAGACTGAGACACAAACATGAGTGCAACCACGCTTTTGCAAAATCTATCCTTGTCACATTAATAGTTTTTTTCAATCCTCAGTAAGGGAAGAAAAAACCATTTCCTGGAATTAATTTTCTCTTTGTCCCTAAATAACTGTGTTGGGAGAGGAGGAAGTTCAGAGAAACTTTGTATGACAACAAGTTATGCTTCCTTTTCCAAAACCCATATGGAGGTGGGAGAATAAGCAAAAGATGGCATAGATGAACTTAACCATGAAAACCATTTATTTATAGTCTTTAATTATATCAATGTAGCACTAATGGATGTGCCAGCTGACAGCACTAAAAACTAACTTGTTATATTTAGATGGCTCATCCTATCTCACTATTGGGTTTCCAAGTTTGGGGAGAGAAAACGATCCACAGTCCATGCTCATTCTTCCTTCATGCTTCCATAGAGACAGCCAACAGATGTGCTCATCAATATGGAAAATTCTATGCAGCTGAATACTGTAATATATTATGCAGAATTAATGTGCAAGCAGCCACATGCAAAAGCTCCCAATTACTACTGACATTCCTCAGTGCAGTTATTTACATATATAGGACTGCAGGATCAGGTCTCTGGTATGGATTTAAGCTTCATATTTTCTCCCCGATCCTTATCAAGATTAAACTGGAACCCTGGTGCTACAAGCAACTAGGAAAAGCAGTGAAGCAGAAAGGGTGCAAGAAGCAGAAGGAGAGAATGGTGAGAGTGAGAAAAAGGAAGCCTAAGACATCTGGGAAAGACAACATTCAGAATCAGAGAGCAGAAAAAGAGGATTTCAAATTCACAACCAAAATCTCAAACACTGGATTTTCAGCTTGAACACAAAACAAAGCTAAATTCCTGTTGTCATTCATTATATTCCTTCAGCATCCCATAGAAAGCTGCATTAGTTCAATATCAAGACTTTAAATCACAAACCAGAACTGTCTTGTGCAAATCAATAAAAGCTTTAGATGATACCTTTGTGTGAGGTTATCTGAGAGTATTAATTCTCTTTCATACCAGGGTAGTCAATAATGCTATTAATGCTATTGTCCTGACAGGATCCTCTTTTTATTAGCAAAACCAGCCACATTTATTTCAGACATGATGTTAAATTAGCCAGCACGATAGAGATCAAGTCAGTGGTTTTGTGTCAGCTGGGATTTCGAGCAACCTGAGATTGTATGAATCAAATGGCCCTGGCCCTTTGGCTAGCATCTACAGAGCAGGCAGTGCCTGTCCAGCCCAGTCTGAGGCAGGAACAATGTGGAATGGCTGTATGTCAGCGGTGAAGGATGCCTTGGGGAAGGATCTGGCTGCACAACAGGCTTGCTCTCTTGCAGAAGGCAAAAGACACGTCACGCACAATTGGCAGTTTGGAGAAGGAAGGCTGCACAAGGTTGCTCCCTTTGCACTGCTGCTGCGCAACACAAAGTGCACTCTAGAGATTACAGAAGCTGCAGTTATCCAGGACAGATATGCCCAGTTATGCTTTGGGGTGTGTATATCCTTCAAAGCAGGATGTAGTCCAACAGGTTTGACTGAGGAATAAAACAATGAGGAACAGAGAGCAAAGCCCAACACCTGACCACCTCTTCGCTGCCACAAAGACAAGAGAAGTGCAAGTCAGGGCTGAGAGCACAATGCTGGCAGCTTCTGAGCCTGAGGTGGGAGCAACGAGATGCTATCACCCTGCAGAAGCACCACTAACAGCATCTGAATGTACTTCCAGAACACAGATGTCACAAAGATGCCATGCTCATCAGACTGCAGCCATCCCTGCCCAACAAGAACAACCACCTGACAAGCTGCACTAATGGCAGATACCTATCCTAAACCTATAAACAAACAGTGTAATGAGTTCGGCACTAATTGACCTGCAACACGAAATTCCATTCATTCTATGATTAACAGACTAAAGTTCAGTCACCATTCCCTCGCACAATATTTTTGTTTTATTTTAAAGCAGTTATGCCCTCAACAAGTTGGAGTTTTTTCAAGAGGTAGGAAATAATTCTAGGTACAATCTAACAACAAAACATAGGTGAATTTATTCTCATCTGATGAACAGAAAGAAAAATGATGCCAGGATCCAAAATGGAAACATTAAAACTATGGTGAAGAGGATACTTAGCTGCTGGAAATAGATTATCAGGCACTATGGTAGCCTCACATATTGATCCTAAAGCTCCAGGAAGGCCATTAGCACTGCACAATTATTGCTAATTCCAAACATTAAGGTAACATTATGCAATTTGCAGATGGACAAAAGTCACTGTTTATCACTGATTATTTTGCTAATTTAGTCATCAAAACTGTTTGCTGGCTGAAATATGATTAATGTTGAGATACAGGCAGCTTTGAAGCATAAGAAAGGCAGGAAAATAAGGGCCTATTCCAGGGAAGTGGTAGAGTCACCATCCCTGGAGGTATTTGAAAGATGCGTAGATGTGGCACTTAGCCACGTGGTTTAGTGGTGGACTTCACAGTGCTAGGTTAACGGTTGGAGTTGACAATCTTTTCCAACCTAAACAATACTATGATTCTATGATTCTATATTCAGCAACGTAGAGAATTGTTGACTTTAGTGTGTGAGGAAGGGATAGGCTGAGGGTGGAAAGGGTAGAAAGACAAAAGGCATACATAGAAAAACTTGCAAACAGATCATGTCATCTGACTGCAGAAATCTGAGAAACTTCCAATAACTCTATTTTCAGAAGTGACTAATAGTTTTGGTGTCCCAGCTTGGAGATTCATTATCAGAACAGTCTCGTCTCTCAGACTCTGCAAATTAGGTCACTTTAATGGGCCAGAAATTGGGCAACTGAGATCCTAGTCATTTTCTTTTAATCAAGAGGAGCAGCTGAACGCTCAATTGTGAACTGAGAGTAGCAGGGAGGCGCCATCAAACTGCTACTGGTTATGGAGAGACAACAACTACCTCCATGAAAGTTCTTAGGCTCTACCATCAAAAAGGGTAAGACATCTGACAAAGCCAGACTCTGAACATTGCTCACTTTCCTCCATCTGGATGTAGGAAGGGAACAAGAAGTGGTTGGGGAATGCTCTTCCCTGCAACCATCAGCAATGACATCTGCCACCAGAAGGGCATAGTCATCAGTCATAACTACGACATTTTAGAAACAACAAAGACATTGTTCTTACAGCAGGATTATGCAGTTGCCATTTGAAGAAAGGTTGTCCCCCATATCAGATGCTGTTTCAGTATAATTACAACTTGTAAAATGCATTGAGGTCCTCGTAATGCTTGAGGATCTCTCATAGTATTTGAAAAGTCATGGTGGTCAGGTGAAGTCCCTGGTGACTGGAAAAAGGGAAACATGGCACCCATTTTTAAAAAGGATAGAAAGGAGGACCTTGGAAACTACCGACCTGTCAGCCTCACCTCTGTGTCTGGGAAGACCATGGAACAGATCCTTCTAGAAAATATGCTAAGGAACAAGGAGGACAGGGAGGTGATTCAAGACAGCCAGCATGGTTTCACCAAGGGCAGGTCCTCCCTGATCAACCTAGTGGCCTTCTGTGATGGAGTGACTGCATCAGTGGACAAGGGAAGAGCTACAGATGTCATCTATCTAGACTACTGTAAGGCCTTTGACACGGTTCCCACAACATCCTTCTCTCTCAATTGGAGAGAGATGGATTTGATGGGTGGACTGTTTGGTGGATGAGGAATCGGTTAGATGGGCTCATCCAGAGGGTAGTGGTTAACAGCTCAATGTCTAGATAGAGATCAGTGATGACTGGTGTCCCTCAGGGATCCGTATGGGGACCAGTACAGTTTAATACCTTCATCACTGCCATAGACAGGGGGATCGAGCGCACCCTCAGCAAGTTTACAGATGACACCAAGCTGAGTGCTGTGCTTGACACACCTGAGGGACCGGATGCCATCCAGAGGGACCTGGACAAGCTCAAGAAATGGGCCCATGTGAACTTCATGAGGTTCAAAAAGGTCAAGTGCAAGGTTCTGCACCTGGGCTACGGTAACCCCCAGTATCAATACAGGATGGGGGATGAAGAGATTGAGAGCAGCCCTGCTGAGAAGGACTTCAGGGTACTGGTGGATGAAAAGCTGGACATGAGCTGGCAATGTGTGCTTGCAGTCCAGAAAGCCCTGGGCTACATCAAAAGAAGTGTGGCCAGCAGGTCAAGAGAGGTGATGCTGTCCCTCTACTCCACTCTCGTGAGACCCCACCTGGAGTACTGCCTTCAGCTCTGGGGTCCTCAGCACAGTAAACACACGGGCCAGTTGGAGTGGGTCCAGAGGAGGTCTGCAAAAATGATCAGAGGGATGGAACACCTCTTCTAGAAAGAAAGGCTGAGAGAGTTGGGGCTGTTCAGCCTGGAGAAGTGAAGGCTCTGGGGACACCTTATTGCAGCTTTTCAGTACTTAAAGGGGGCTTATAAGAAAGATGGGGACAAACCTTTTAGCAGGGCCTGCTGTGATAGGACAAGAGGTAATGGTTTTAAACTAAAAGAGGGTAGATTTAACCTAGATATAAGGAAGAAATTTTTCACAATGAGGGTGGTGAAACACTGGAACAGGTTGCCCAGAGAGGTGGTAGATGCCCCATCCCTGGAAACATTCAAGGTCAGGCTGGACAGGGCTCTGAGCAACCTGATCTAGTTGAAGAGGTCCCTGCTCATTGCAGGGGGGTTGGACTGGATGACCATTAAAGATCCCTTCCAACCCAAACTATTCTACGATTCTAGGATTCTATGGTTCTGTGATTCTATGATTTGACGTGAGAGATCAGACACTAATCTGGGTCCTCTGAGCACCATCTCATTGGTATGAATAGTTTAATGGGACTGCAGAATATGTCAGCAACATCTCTGCCAAACATTCTTGTCCTGGCCATAGATCATGGTAAATCTAGACCAGACTCAAGTAATATGAAGGACAACATTCTGGAAAATTAGGCAACAATATTATATCACCTCAGTCAAATTTGACCACGCTCTGATCATAAGGGTAAAGCAGGGTCTAAAAAAAATCTAGTTTATGCAGAAAGTTGTGTAGACAGAACTGTTACTTTCCCATACTTGGCCTGTTGTTCCTTGCGTTTCTGAGCCAGATAGTTCTTTTTCACATTCAGAAGCTCGTTGGCAAGTCTTCCAATTTCACGTTTGTATTCTCGGTTCTGTGATTCATACATATTCAATTCTGAAGACAAAACCTAACAAACAAAAGGCAAAAAGCAGAAACAGGAGATGTTAGTTTCACTTACACATAAGTTAGTACTCTTACAAGCACTTGTTCCTTTCACATTTGACAATGTAAGACATCACCTTTTTCCGCAACATCTCATTTTCTATCATGAGGTTTCATTTGATCACCTCTGCTCACCTAAGGACAATTTACAAAATTAAGGCTATGCCGTTTAACCACAATAAAGCATGTAAAATATGCTTCAAGGATTATGGGAATGGTACTAATACATACATTATCTCTTAAAGTTTTGGGATACAAAGCTGAGTGAAAACCCAAAATGAAGGTCTTAAATAAAGTATCGATTTAGTTAATAGTGATAGACTTTATTCACAGGGATCCACTTTGTTGTGTGAAGTAATTCAATCCATACATGCAAAGTAGCACCAGGCAGCGTAAATATGAATACAATGCCACTTTCATGTGAATCAGTAAACTTTAAAGAAAGTAGGAGCATGCATAGTGTGTTTTCCTTCTTTACAAAGGAGAATAGCTTGACCTGGCACCACAAAATGGCATGCATGCCAGTACACTACAGCACACTGCGCCTGAAATACACAGTAGCAATTGACTGCATTAAGGACAAATGGGAACCGTATGGAAAACTTCAAATCACAGTCAGTATAGCTAAACTTTGGCTTCTATTTTACATTTTCTACATTGTTTTTCTTCTCCATGGAAAGCTAAGATTTGCATAACAGCCTCTTTGTTTCCTAAGGGCCCATCTGCTCCTGCATTTTTTTCCTCATGGTTAGTATAGACGTGATTATGATGCAGTGAACAGGAGATGATGACTTCAACAAAGAGAGGAGGTGTAGAAGTAGATGAACCCCTGTGGAGACTGATCTTTCATGCAGGCAAGAACAAGGGAAGATCAGCTTATTCTATCAAAGAATCACTTTTTAATATCATGCTTTCAAAGTTCCCCATAAAATTCCTTTAGAACCAGGAAACCCTCCCTTCTAGTGACAAGGGGTTAGGACAGGTTACTCCTGTCATTCCTAGAAAAGTTACAAGGCAAACATATGTGTACGCATTGCAAGAGAAATAAGAAGAATTTAAGACTGGATTCTCAATATATTCCCACCAGTTTGTTAAAAAGAACACAAGATTGCTTTGATTTGCTTATTAAAGATCTTAACAGTTCAAGAAAAGGGAAGGAGAATAAGCTTAATGGAAAACTGATAGTGTCCCAGAATGCCCATGCACAAGAAGCATTTACAGTATTGTGCCGCACACTCATATTCTAATAAGACTTCTCCTCTATTTTAACGAAACAAACTAGCATAATATGAAAAGAAGTCCTTCCACTGCTATTGGTCCTCCCTTGGGGACATGCAGTATTAACCTTATTTGCCTGATCTAATATACTAAGGCATGCACCCTGTTCATCGAAAATCTTCCTGAAGCCTCACTCCCTAGGATCACCGGTCAAGTCATTCTGCAAGCCTGGCAGCCCCTCAGCCAGAGACAGAGGGTATGTCTTACTTTCAGCTGTTTAGTCTTCTCTTGGAGAGTGTGCCGGTAGAGCTGCAACTGTTCTGAGGCTTCAGGCCCAGGCTTCCGGGTCAAGATAAGCTTCAATTCCACATACAGCTTCTCCTTTTGCTAAGAAAAAGACAAGAGGAAAAGCTCTTATAAAACTACTATAGCAGCAGCACAACCTGTGATGAAATCAGTCTCACTGAAAAATGCAACTCAATCAGGAAGATATTTGCGGAAACAAATCTGCCTGTGTGTCAGTCTTTCCTCACTAGCCATAAGGTATTTAAAGTTGTTGTGATAGCAGTGGGAGAGCTCATTAAGAGAAACATCCAGCTACTTTGAACCACGAATGAAACGCTGTCATCAGTGAGCACACTCTACCACAGAGAATATAAAACAGTCACTGGAAGAGTATCCAGGGGTGGGAAATTAATTACTAGTAACTGTGCTTATTGCAATGTTTCTTCTTATGAGCCACATTGCCTTACATTAAGGATCATAGCTTCACCCAACAGGATGCGAGCTGGCTATAGAAATGTCAGGGAAGACTGTACAAAAGAATAACTTCTTCTTCCAAAGAAAATCCTGGAAAGCACGTGTACACACACATACACACACGCACTCACACACACACACACACATCTATACATATATGTATATATATATACACACATATATATATAACCTTTCCATTTAACTGCAGGGGTCCTGGGAAAGGGAAAGAAAGTATAAACAGCAAAAACTTTGACTAGCACAATTACCACCAACTAATTTTTCTTTACCATATGTCTCCTCTTCCTTCATGTTGGAACAGTATACTTGTGGGAATTGGATATAGCTATGCCCAAAGAGAAACCACACCATGGACCCACTTATAGTTACCTGTACTGAAATGCTCCTTTCGACTGTGTTTCGAGGATGTACTTGGTTTTAGTCTGAGGAATAAAGCTCTGAACAAAGACATCTCCATAGCTTTGCACATTACAGTATTTTTAGTTATCTACCTTATCAGACTAAGATTATTATTATTTAACATTATTTGTCAAGATCCCATCCTCGTCTGGTACCTGGAGAGCTGGAATCAAAAAGGAGGGTTATTTGACTGGAAATAGGACTAGCAGACAAAAGATTTAACTGAAGAAGACAAAAATGCCAAGTAGGAGGTAGGATAGGTAATTATTTATGCTGGTTTTGACAAAACACATTTTTTCTGTCTTTTTTACATGCTCTGTCTACAACTACTTGACGTGGGAAATGATGCTATCGCATCACCTAGAATTGCTACATTTGATCTTGCTCAGTGGTTGAGCCAAGATTTCCAAAAGTCGCTTGTTAATTTGAGAGCGTAAAATTCTAGGTGTCCAGTCTTCAAGAGCATAAGGAGTCTGGAGTTTTTAGACCTCAGCATTTTCTGAAAACCATGGACTATAATGGTCACAAGTTGGGACCCAAAACTGGAAGCATTTCAAGTCATAACTTACTTTTGCAAGTGTTGCCCTTAAACTCTGAATATTACTGAGGAAGAGTTCCTTACAAATGAAGTTGTTCATAGTTTATCTCTGGAAAAATCAAAGCCTCCTGAGACTCAGACTGAAGTTTGCATAGTGGCAAAAATTAAACGGAGAATTCATTCTCAGTAGAGAGTTGTTAGGTCACTACAAGTGGTTTCCTCTACTCCCTTTTCTTTCTGAGGAAGCAAGATTTTACTGCAAGTTAAAAACAACAGCAAAAGAAAAATCTGCCTTGTCAAGATCTGGCCGGTCAGTATTAACTTTCCACCCCTGAATGTATCACAGATTTGTATTTTGGAAGAGTGTTATGGTAATTTGGATAAATATGGAGCAGTTGATGGATTGAAGGTCTTATGTGCAATTGTTTTCCAATTTATTTCTCTCCTAACCCTCTACAAGGGCCAACCAAGCTCTTCAAACATTGTGCAATGGTGTGTATAATAACCTCATTTAGAGACAAAGCGTGCAATTCTATTATAAGGAGAATCTATCTTATGCAACAGAGACTCGTTAGCTGTCCGATGTATATTGTCTCCATAATCCAACAGCGGCAGAACCAGCTGTCTTATAATGCATATCCTGTCCTTCCTTGCTAAGCGCTGTCCATCTCTTTTACATCTAGTCAATTAATTTGTCACTAGGTTAGAAGCACAATATGTCAGCAAAACGTTAAAAGAAAAACCTGGATACTTCTTTCCTCATCAGCAGAAGTTTGCATTCACAGGTTGGCATTTCTATAATTTCTGACATTTTACCCCAGGATGTAAAAAAAAAAAAAAAAAACAAAAAACAAACAAACAAGTTAATTTCTATTAATTTTAAAACAGCAATCACCAGAGTAAATCTAAGTCAGTCACAAGGTACATGTGATACTACCACCACAAAAGCATTGCTTAAGCAGGTACTTTTTTCTCTACACATAAGAAATCAGGAACGCCCAGGCAAAAAAATCAGCACAAATTAATAAAGAAAAATTTTCGCTTCTACAATACTCTAGCTGTATTCAAAGGACAGACAAGCTGTGCAATGTGTATTATATGCAGATATCTTATAAATTGCCAGTAATCAGATACAGCATAGAACATACAGAAAGATCTGTAGGGTTGTCTGATGTCTGAGTTGTATTCAAAGTAGCTTTCAGTTGTAGTGCATAAATTAGTACTCCCAGAAGATGGATGTATGTTGCTTTTTTGTCTTGGAAACAAGTAAAATGCAAGTGCATTCCTTAAAATGTCTGAGAACCCAGTGGGGCTGGATGGAAAGAAGGTATCCTGACACTAAGAAGAAAATCATAAGTCAGCATTGACGATCAGAGGTGCAGCAGTAATTCAAAAACAAGAGGCCAAGCTGATCTGTTTGGTGCTTATTGGAAGTCAGTTAATGCTATTTTGTCCAAAGCAGAAGTCAGTAAACATTTATTTCTGTTGGTGGCTGCACAGATAATGTTGGAGAAAAAGCTACCTGAAATCCTACACCCATTAGGCAGGAATAAGTCAATCCATTATAGCATGTGTAAGATGGGTTTCTTTGGTTTGTCCCAAACTGCTCCCCTCACACTCCCCTCTGTCCTCGTGCCAGGCTGCAATCACAACACATACCGTAGTTACACGTTCTTGAGATGAAAAGAACTTAAAGTCACAAACACACTGTAAGGCACTACTCTCCTTCTTGAGAAGGTGAAGGAAGATCCATCAGATCTCTCTGTAACTCCATGCTGTTAAGCCTTCACCGGTAAGAGTAATGTACATGTCTTCAGATCAGGTTTAGGCCAGTACCAAAGCTTTTTATGTGATCCTTCCCATGCAAAGTTCCCATGGAATTCAGCAGGTGTTTGACTGTAGGACTGAGCCCATAATGTCAACCAGCTTCATTGGTTTATGACATAAACTAAGCCAAACCGATGGTGGAGAGATGAGGGCCCATTCATTTTGTGTATGTAGGGCACACTGGGAGACTCAGATTGAGGGTTACAGTGAAATTTCAGGCATTCCAAAGAGAATTGCAGTACCTCTGTGAATACCTGCTGTAAAAATTGTATAAATAAAACTCCACATTATTTTTAGAACAGCCCTTTCTGTCTTCGATTTGTTTTCTAGAGGAGCTCTGAGGAGCCAACAGATCTGCCTTTAGGCTCGGCCATGACACTAGGTTTCTGCATCCCTAAGTCTCTTACCTATTAATTCAGAGCAGGGGTGGGGGGAGGTGAGTGGTGCTTTCCCCTAAATTTAACTAGCTGCTGTCTCAGCCAGCATCCAGAGTTCTCCCGACCTGCTTGCTCTACAGCAAATTGAGAAAAAAGAAATTTTTTCTGCAGAGGACTGGCTGGCGTTTGGCAAATTTCAACTGATTCTTCAGGACCGGGTGGTCATGAGTTTGCTCGGCCTACAGCAAGAAGAATCACTTTTGCCAGCACAATCCTACTTCAAAAGAAGCTATTGCTGCTGACCAGCACAGCCCACTTTGCTCGTTTTTCCCTGCCAGAGGGACCATCAGCACCATCAGATACATTACCAAAGTGACACTAAGGCATTTCACTGCTTTGACAAGGAGTGGGAGGTAGTCACCAGTGCTGAGATAAACCAATGCACCTGGTATTAGCTTTAAAGATGTGACTCCAGGAAACTGCTGAAATGACCCATCTTGTTAGTTAGCCCAGGGTATCACTCTGAGTCAGAGACGATGGATGACCGTACATTTAATGAAGATGTATTCACAGCAGAAATAGGCCACGAAGTCCCAGCTTCCTCATTTTTATCAGCTTGTCTTTCCAAGCAGATAATTCAACAAATTTACCTGGCATAGCAGCACACCAACAGCTTCTCCACTAGACCCACAATTTGTGCACCAAAAGCTTTCTATCACACAAATTATTAAAAAAATACAGCACACAAAAAATCCCAAAGCCTTTGACGCAGAGTAAATTTCATTTACGTTAGCTCCTATCTCCAGCAATTGAGCTAAAGAAAAAACCCAACAAGATGTAGAGCAAAAGTATGCAATGTAGTCTATGGTGGCAAATCCCAAAACATTTAACTTAGCTAAAAATCCTTATTTTAATTAGTCAGGTGAAGAAAGTAACATAGTAACTCTGTAAGCACGCTACAGTTCCTCATGGTTTTGGTGAGGAAAACAAGTCAGTCAATGTGCCACAGGGGAGGTTCTTGTTTATTGGCATTATAACCAAAATGTCAGTGCTACGCTGAACTCCAGAGCTGTTTTGTTTACGATGCCATGCAGCAGCAAAGCATCCTTAAGGGGTTGTGATCCCTTTTCAGAAGTGTCAAACAGGACACTGAAATCTCAATTAAATACATGCATAGACACACACATCTAGTCATAGTCATTTTACCTGTATAAGCTGCACGTTTATTTGTGTGTATGTATATACCTAACACAGCAGCTGTTGGCCTAGGACATCTATGATTAAAAGTTTTAGGAGGTGTAGAAAAAATTAGCACATAGTAACCTTCACAAATTTTATAACAATAGTTGCCTCCAGCCCTGTGAGAAATACGCAGTATAAACTTTCTCAATAAACACTTTTCAAAAGCTCCTGCTCTTTCTTGTCTGTTCCACATTCATCAGCAAACACCTTTGCAAGCATGCAGTTCCCTAGAACAGCTTGTATTTTCATCATCATCTAGACCCTCCTTTAACTGTTCAATGTGAGGTTTTTTTTATTGGGTAAATTAATTCAGGTTTGAAACAGGGCACTGAAGCCCTTTTACAATGTGGCAACACTAACACTGCGTGAGACGCTTTGGGTTTTCTTGTTAAAACGCTGCCACAAACTTGAAGGAAAGGCTGGGATAATCTCCCCATCTTCGGTGAAATTTGCACCACTCTAGATGGACTTAAATTAAACCTGTCCTATGACTTATCCCTCCAGTTGATAATAATGCCTCTCAAGAGCAAATCTAGTTCCTTTGGCACAGAGCAGACTGCCTCAAATTGGCTGCCACTTTCAGAACAGCTTAATGAGAGAGAGAAAAAACACCTCAGACCATCTTCTAAGGTTTTCACCCTTGACTCTTTTTTGTAACAGTAAGATCTGAATGCTGCATTATTACCATGTTCCAGGAACAACAAAGTACAAACATTTCCAGCTAAAGTGCAATTGCAACTTATTATTATTTTTATTATTATTGCTAGGTACTGGTACTATTGTATCTTTCTTAGGAAGCATGTGTGAAAAAACATTTGGTTTTTTCCAATGGACAAACAAATAGGTTACATATCATCCTCTCCTTTCAACTTCTGAACTCTGAGACTCAAGGATAACAATCTGTCAGAAGAAAACGATATGGGTGCCTCTTGCTGAAATAACAGCTACAATTCCCTTTTTACTACTGACTTTACATAAGAGTTTATAAAATCATTAATCAGAGTAGCTCATTTAATCACAGTGTTTATACTTTACATTGCAGAAGATGATCAATTAATCATCCCCTGTTCTTCTATATGTGTGAACAGAAACACACATGCACATATATACACCTTGACATGGCATGGATTGATGTAAATATTCCAGCTATTTCCACAGTGCCTGCAGGTTGACAGTTGGGCTGAAGAGCTCTAAACAAACCTTTGTTTCACATTCTAGTAGCAGCTTGTCTTAAAGTGTCCTGGAGGAGATTCACAGGTTGATACAAGTCTTATCAACAAGGATTCTAAATATTCTAAGTGAATAAGTCTACAAAGCAAACAATGGGGAACCTTTTACTGGCTAATAATTACTATATACAAAGTTCCAAGCCAAAAAAAGAAAGTCTCCTCTTCAACTGTAGACTATTTGACTTATAACCTCTGTATTTTAATGTCAGAGTAACAGCATGTATTTTAGCTATTCAATAGCCATTTAGATTTTAAAAATATCAGAATCAACAGAGAATTATCACAGGTCTGCTGTTAATGATTAGCTGTTCCTGCAGGTGGAGGCTTGGGATAGGGATTCCCAGCAGACCCAGCTTCTGCTCTCACTTCTGACTGATCTGACAGATGACCCCAAAGGGTCAAAGAAACTGCAGAGCTGCTTCTAGAAATACCTATCTGTAAGTTAGGTACCTACATCTCTTTCATCACCTGCTTGACTTAGATCCTTACATTTCCTTGAAAGATGAGAGCACTTAGCTTCAAATCCTTCAGTGTTCTTGAATTGCTACCTCTGAACAGCTGTCTCAAAGTCAAGCCACCATTTGAACCTACAAATACCTGCCTAACTAGGCAGTAAAGCCTACATACATCTTTCTGACACGATAGCAGAGTTTCCCTGCATATGCCAAGTACTTCAGGGAAGAAAGAGTTGTCTCCTGTTACACTTTGGAACCTATTAAGAAATAACAGTACATCTAAGAAACACATGCAGCAATTCTGAAATCATGAATGTTTTAATATATGGCTTCCTTCAGACTCACTGTAATTCGAGCTGACCCTCTGCTATCCTTCCAGGATTTCTGTTTCAGCTTCCCTTGCCTGCTTCTTAAAATTCAAAGAAATGGAAATAGGACTAAAGGAAGGGGAAAGAGAGCAAATCCTAATGTTCATGTAAAGACAACTGCTGCACCCAAGTGTGCCATCCTCTGTTTGACATTACAGCTATATCTACTAAGACAGACACGGGAAGACTTGAGCTCTGAGCCTAGAAGATGTGGAGCAGCTGGCTGACTGATGCACCTTACTTGGCAGAGTGGCTACCTACGTGGCTCCCATGCACTCAGCAGCTCATGTCTGGCTGTCTCAGAGTGAAGAATGGAGGAACAGGTTTCTTTCTATACCTGTTTCTGTCCTCATGTGTCCAATTTTAAGCTATCTTTTTGTATGTTAAAAAAAAAAACAAAAACACAAAACCAACCAAGCAACGCAGTGACTCTAACTGCCTGCCTCTAACTGCCCCGAAACTGCCTTAGCCTGCTGCATCTTTCTGCATGTGTTTTCTCAACAATGGCACCATTCACACTTCTGTAACAATGAAAATAAGTGATCTAAAATGGATAGACCTAGTCTGTCCCTGTGGAATAACTTTTTTTGTTGCGTTTTGTTGTTGTTGAAACTATCATACAAAATAATAATCCATCACTGAATGAGATGCTGTAGATTGTCCATATCTTACTGCTGAGGGAAGAGCAGAACACCCTTGTCTCAGTGGAAGAGCATCTGCCAAAGGGTACATCTGAATAATAAAGATTTGCAGATCAGTCTGGGCCACGCTATATAATATGGGCTTGTGAATGTATTGCTACACTGCTGTTACACTCCTCTGATATTTTAACTTCTCTAGCAGCTTCTGGATGCCTGACAGTCAGTATTGGATTGCTAACAGCACTGCAAAGTTTGTGCATTGCAATGTATTCAGTCAGCACAGCGAGTCATTTATTTTCCCTTAACAAGATAACTGGTTGATTAATATACTTTACCCTGGGGTGTGCAGCAGATTTATTTCCTTCCCAGATACATGCTGAATACAGGAATGAGGAGTAAACAAGTTTGTTTCCAGTTATTTGTTATTTACTGGAACAACTCTTGAACTTTTTACTCAAGCTTTATTCTAGTAAACCATCATTGAAGCTAATGACAATTTTGGCTAAGAACTTTAGGAACGGGTCATTTTACAAAATATTTTAAGTCTAACGACACAAGGTATCCACACACAGGATTTGTGGGTTCAAACTAGGTGTAACACATTTGAATAAAATACTTTGGTGATGTTTCTGCTTTTCAGATGCAGATTACAGATAACAGTGATGTACCTTGGGTACTTATATGGCCTCCTCCTTTCAGTATCTGAATGTTGTTAAATCTTTAATGTACTTCTGCTGAAGTACTGCTTCCAGCCAGTGCAGCAATGCTCTTCTATTCTACAAGAGGTCTAGACACAAAAAGTTGCCACACAAATTGCCAAAGTTCATTAAAACTCCTCAAAGATACATAGATAGGAAACTCAGTCTCCCAAGCTCCCAGGACCACCATGCTAAGTAAGTCGATACACCTGTTCCTTGCTCTCAGAAACACCAGGGCTAGACTACAGCTACAGGTTAGAAGCATGGGAGAAGTATCAACTATAAACCACAGTATACTTCAAGCCAACAATCTCTTCATGCATGCTAAAATTCATGGACTAGGAGTACATATATTAGAATGCAGGAAACAAATCTATACTTGACATTCACCTACCAAGGATGGTATTTGTGTAATTAAATCAATCTTGCATGATGTGGAGGGATGGCATCTGATGAGCCACTAGAGTTCTTTCAAGCTCTAACGCAAGTGAATATATCAATTCTCCTAAAAATCTTTAAAAACAGATTATGCATTCATGTACATTTGCCACCTATAAACCCTAAGAGGTTTTTACTCCACCTGCAGCACCCTCATCTTTGTAAATGGCATCTGAATATTTCTGACTGAAACATCATTACATCACCTAAAAATGGTGCAGATCCCCAGAAGTTATTTTGATCTGTTTTCTTCTAATTTCTCAAATAAATTTGCACCTTGCTTCTGTCCAAAACCATTTACCATGGGAAATCTGTTTTGTTTATGAGGGCAATGTAGTTCCACAAAGATTCAGTAAAAATGAAACTCTTCTACTAGGAAAATTCTTCACCAAAAATGTTTTGTTTGATCACTAAGTAATACGCTTTGCTTCCCATTTCCCAGTGCCAGAAATATTCCCACTCTTTTTATCGGAAAATTATTTTCTTACTCTAAAGAGCAGCCTATTATCTTCACCTGATGACATTAAAGTGATCCACCCCTTTCCTAGCTGTTTTTTCAAAATCCTGTTTAAACAAACATACCCTAAACAAAAAAAAACACCAACAATCAAATAAACAAACAAAAGGCTATTTTTCTGGGAAGACTTTATTCTCTTCCATTTGAATTGCAGCACATGTGGGAGGAGGGAAAGAATGTAAATGTCAGTGTGTTTTTAAGAGCAGTTTATCGTGCTGTAAGTTTCTATAGCACAGAACATCTTCTAATTCTAGATGGACTGAGATTAGAAGGGCTGAAATAAACTAATGTGCCAAGAAGAGTATTCAAAATATGCAGAAATAGAAATCAACTCCTTTCTGAGGAGAGCTAGAGCAAGAACTGAACATTCCTCAATTCCCTATTGAATTCTTAAGGCTTACACAAAACTAGATATGTAGACCCTCAATAGACCTTCACACAGGTGACTTATCTTTCCTGTTCATGAGATGTGATTACTTACCACATCATCACAGGATTGCATTCAAGCCCTGATTACTTGCACTAAGAACTAACACAATGATCCTACAACTTGCCCAATGTGAGTGGTTGTACCCTAATCACAGAACCCTACTGGACACACAATCAGATTTTAAATAAATAAATAATTGGAAAAATAATATCAGTGTCAGAACAAAAGGTACTAGAGAAATTCTAATTGTATGGAGAAATCATCATGCCACACATAGAATCACTAAAAGACACTAATCCTTCAATGTAACACCAATACTAAAATACAAAACATTTCCTCTTACAGTCAAAAGTTAAAATCCCCAATCAAAGCCCTAGTTCAGCAATGAACATTTCAAACACAACAAAAGGAAAATAAGAGGACAGCACAAGAAGGAAAGAACCTGAAAAAGTAGTCCTGAAGGACGGCTCAATGCATTAAGTACCTCCATATGTCACTTCATACTGCATTGGAGTTTCCAGTTCAAATCAGATTCAAGGCACTGGACGGAAATTAATTTGATGGCACTAACTCAGTAGATTGTTGTGCATCAAAATATTGCGCTGATAATTAGATATTTTTTGTTCATCACTAGTTAGAACTGGGTTACAGCCAGAGTTCATGGGAATACATTATTTTTTCATTTGAAAAAAGAACAGAGATTCACTTCAGAGTCCAATTCTAATTCAAGGCAATTCTTACAGTGTGCCTTTGACATATCAGTGCCTAATTCTGCATGGCACTGGGGAAGTAAACTTTTTCTTAATGATTCATAACCAGCTGAAAGCCAAAAAGTAAATGTTAGGCCTGAGTCCTTTCTGTATTTCTCATTTCTATATTCCAATATAAATCCCTTGAAATTCTGGCTACCAAATTAGAAGTGGAGTCATAAACTCAAAAACCACACTCCACCAGGTATTGTTTTCTCTCTCTCCTCTTCCTTAAGATATATAATAATCCTTAGGTTTTTATAACGACAGGAAAACATTTATCTGGTTTATTTCCACACACACACAGTCATGTCAGGAACCATTTAATCAATGGTTAGAAGTTTTGCCAGCTTAGCTTTCTCAGTTAGTGGTGCAATTTCTTTGTGCTGACATGGCTATGCCAGCTACTGGCTATGCAATTAGACGCAATTATAGTGGCAAGAAAGTCTTCTGCCATTCAAGAGTTGGTATAAGCTAAATCAGAAAAGTGACTTTTTTGCCGGTAGGAATGGTACTTTTAAGCATAGAAAAGGCCTAAAGCTCAACATACTCACCCCTTTAATTGAGGGCTGAGAGAACTGCTCGCTTCAGCCACAAGATAGGGGATTAATCCAGTGCTTCCAGAGGAAGTCAAATCCTCCAGGAAATAGAGACAGAAAAGAGCCAAGTCCTAGTAAAGTATAAAAAGCCAAAAAGAAAATTTCTTTTTTCATTTTCAGATGGAAAAATCCCTTCAAAAGGCTGACTTTTATATATAAATGATAAAGGAGTAGTAAAGAAAGGATTGTATTTTGGCAGATTTTGCAGTTCACCTGTAAGTTTCAGTGCATACAAAGCACTCTCCCAAACTACCTCTGCTAAAATCTCTCTAAAGGCAAGATGACAGAGAAACAATAATGGGCAGGTCAAAAGAGACTCTTAGGGATTCTACAGTCATTAGTTTCCTGAAGTGAATTGCAGTTATTTTTATTAAATGAGACAATTCTGAAAAAAAAAAATAAAAATCTCCAACTCAGACTATCTACCCTACATGTAACATGGAAGTAAGTTATACTCTCAAATCCAAGTAGAATCTATGCTTGGCACCAAAAATATACAAATGCCAAATTTGAGAGGGTAAAGTAAATCTCAGTCATTATGAAGATATACAGATAATACCTAAAATAAAACTGAACTAGGCCTTAACAATATCAGTATAAAGGCAGGCAACAGGAAAGTATTCTCCTATTTTCCCTAGCAAGCTGTCCGATGAGAAAAATCTCTTACTCGGCATTTGAGCACACTTTTCTGTATTACATGCTGTATAATGAAAGCTACATGAGCACTGTGAGAGCAATGAAAGACCTAGCAGAAGCATGCTTCATGAAACTGCCAAGCAAAAAAATTATTTTCAGAAGGACTAGGCTCTCATGAACCGGTCTGAAAAAAATGATACAAGATTGGAAAAATAGTATTATAGGTAATAAATGGGCAGGAAATTTTTGTATACATGAAAGCAAATTCCAAAGCTCCTCCATTAGTTGGGAGAAAACTTTGATTTCAGTAGCTGCCAGCCTGCATAAACCCACATGGTAACACACTGTTCTAAACTAAATTTTGTTATGAAACTATAGTACCAGCTCTGAGAAATAAAGATGGTTATGTATGTATATGTTCAGACACTATAGCAACAAGCACCTCAAATTGGATGGAATAGTTCTACTACCAAGTTAGCACAAATGAAATAAAACATCTGCCTATTTTGAAGGTTTAGCTAGCTATTGTTACTACTGAATTAAGTCATGTCTCTGATACATTCATTCACATACCACTATAAGAATGGAAATTATTTGATTCCCTTTTTACTTGATGAGAGGCATGCAAAAGCTAAGTAACCTGCCCCAAGGTCACAAAGAAAGTCTCTTTTGCTCTCTCCTCCCTGTATGAAATTCTGCTAATTTATACTGGAGACAGCAGCATCCCCTTTACTCCTCCTACGCTCTGTCAGCGAGACCATCAGATCTTTGGGGGGATTCAAACTTAGCTGAAATCTTGGCTCAATACAAGGACATGTGGGTGTTATCTGGCTGTAATCTGTGAGTCAGATATATGAGCTAATCATGCCTTTTGCCCTTGCACTCTTTGACACTATGAGCTCAGGATACTAACAGTCTGGAAGCATCACATCCTGACTGCCCAGTCCCAGTCTTTGATTGTTGACAACTTAAAACAATAGTGATTAAAAATATATACGTACAGAAAACCAATACTTTCACTACTACGTGCAAGGCTTAAATGAGACACGTTTGCCTTTGCCTCCCTCCACAAATAATCTTGGTTGCACATCTCTCTTTCACATTTGTGACCAATCTTCTGAGATGACTGACAACTGAGGTAACTGACATATAATGTGAATCTTCCCACAGTTATCCATTCCAAGATGTGCAGCTGAATAAAATTCTGCTCAGTCAGACATAAAATCAAATTAGAGGAGTTCACTCTGAAGAGAAAGAACTAAATTTGAAACAAAGCAGTGCATAATTCACTTTTAATGGGATAAGTTCCTAAAACCACACTAATCATAATCCTAACAAGGTAATACATTACACTGTGAGTTTACCACATCGCTGTTCAGTATGCAGTAGAGCTTCAGTCACCTGAGGGATTTGCCCCACATGCAAAGTGAGCAAGTGTTTTTTTTGCAGTTGGGATTTGTTCAGCAGAGCACTTCTGTTTATTAATAATTATACCTTATGGCCATACAACACACTTTGTTCATACCACGTGTTCACAAAGACCTTCACCCATCATTGAAATCCCTTGATTAACACACAATGTATTTCTACACAAAGCCCTGCAATATTGCTCAACGGTTTAGAAAAGAACGAAAAATTGCTGTATCATAACTGCTCAAATTCAGAAGGAAGGTAATGACTCAAACATGGAAGTTGGCTAAGCTTGAGGTAACATTTCCTATGTTTGGCAAAAATGCCATTGGATTTTTATTGACCGTAAGTATTCAAGACCTTGGTTTTGGATCTGATTTTTAAGACAGCATTTTTCATCAGCACAGCAGCTCACAACTGTGAGAATGCCTGAGTTAAAGGAGAAAGTATGACTGCCCGCTTTGCAGCTACTCTTCAAAGTCTCAGGACGTCCACACTTATTTGGGGTACGAGAGCTGATAGGTTATTACCCAAGATGCTGTGGCTACAGGGCACAGATAAATCAGAAGCAAGAAAAGAGTTTAATAATTTCTATAACATTGGACACCTTTCTACACCTTTAATAAAGTGTTCAACTCTGAAAAGTCATTCTAAAAAAACCCAATATTCATCATGTTGCATATTCAATACCTATCAGTAAATGTCTGACACAAAAAAATGTGCCCTGCTGACAGGTTAAGAAATATTTTTGTATGGTATTTTAGAGTCAAGCTGGGTTCTTCCTGTACTGTCAGCAATCAAAATTTTCTGACTGAAATGTAGCGAATCATTCTTTTAATCACATAGCACGGATTGTAGCGTGCTTTTACAGCTGCATCATTTTTAAAAAACTAACAGGTTAGAAATAGTGAAAAAACTAATAAAAAGGATATGATCAAATACACATCAGGAGCAGGTAAAGTAAGCAGATGCTGTTCTACATGAATCTATATACTGTGATCCTTACTTAGCAAAAATTTCCATTTATATATCCAGCTCATCCTGAAACATTGTTCCCTGCATAAACCAGCTTTTATTTAAAAGACTAATTTACAAAAAAAAAAAAGAAGTAACAGTCAGAAGACAGAACTACAGTGCATACAATACAAATGGAATTATTTTTTCCTTATACAAATATTATGGCTCTGCATGAAGATGCAGCAAGATGAATACTCGGCAAATCAAACTGCAGGTTGCTGACACGGGGCTCAACCATTTCCAGATGTGGGTTATTTCTAAATTCCAAAGGTGTTTTTAATACTCGGTATTCAATCCACATAGTATTTTGCACTCATTTTATTTGATACAAGGGAATTTAAGTTACATAATATGCACATACAGAAATCAGACAGACACTCATGAGCTTCACCTTCAACAAGTAACCTATTTGCCAGCACAATGTCCACACACGCATAACAGCAGTTGCATATGGCAAGCAAGAGATCAAGACGGTTTAAAGCAGATACATGCAATGGCTATGCCCTTTTCACAGGGCATGATGTGGATGAAGACAACTGGGAGTGAGGAGGTGTGACTTACGCAAGCCAACACAACATGGGGAAAGCAGTAGTTCTCTGACTTAATAAATTTGTATCTCTCAGCTCATGCAGTCTCTGACTCTGAATATGGGGGATGTTCGCCAACCAGGCACAGGCCAAGTAGTCAGCAATTCCCCCACTCCTGCAAATGGTCAGAGACCAAACTGAACTGAGCTGACTTCGAGGAGACACCCATAAAAAATTATGTTGAATGCCTTTAAGCACAAGGGGATTTACCAGGATTTAAAAAAAAAAAATAAAATCAAAAAGACTTTATAGGGGAGCAGTGCCTTATACCCTGGCTGTTCTATTGACCGGACACCAAGCTCACTAAGGAAGAGGAGTTACTTTGAGGGGACAAAAATTAAAACTTCCAGAAATGGGAGCCAAATTGCTGCTGTTTCCCATAATTCTAGATTTCAGTCAGGATCAAACCCTACACTCTCTACTGAATAAGGATACGCTGCCCAGAAGAGGGTCTGGTGAAGCAACCCTCCATGTGCATGCAGCTCAGCTGCCTCTGGAAAGTTAACATACTGCTCTCGGTTCATTTCCTTCTGCTGGAGGTGTTCCTCAGTCTTGCTCTTTCACCAGAGGAGTTTGGAACATGATGGCATCAGTTTCATCAGTTATTAGGGAGCATTTTGCCTTACTGAGTATCAGAGCATCACTTTACAAAGCAGGTATTATCATCATACCAAGGAAGACCAATCCAAAGAATAATAAAATTACTTGTACAAGGTTATCCAGACACTTAGCAGAAGAAGCTCAGCTGGTACTTTAACTTGCAAGCCCTACGCCAATGACCTATCCAGTAGGACATAGAGCCCTTCAAGGAAATGAGCTGGGGGATGTCCTCCATCTGGTTATCTCTCCTTACCCACACCTTGCTACAAAAGAGCCCTATTTCAGTCATTGTGGAGGACTCAAAAACACTGTGACAAACCAGAAGAGAGCTCAGAAATGTTGATGGTAAAGCCCTGAACAGAATGTGGATCATGGTATTTTTGGCTTCTTTACTATCTGTCTCTCCGAGGGAGACCTTCATTTCAGCATTGTTGCACAGGAGATTGGTGCCTCAATTAAGGATGCAAAGGATCTCATTAACAATTCTAGGTATAATAATTAGATTTTACATAGCCAAACTCTGACTTAAATATAGGAAAATAATTTAAACTAACGTAGAGTTGCCATAGGACTGTTGCATAGACAGAAAGATTGTGCCAATGGCTAGTATAGTAACGTAGGCTCAAATCTCTATTATTTCAAAGATTTGCTTGGGCAGGCAACTTAATACCTCTATATCTCAGTTCTTCACTTCTAAATAAGGATAATAGCTAGATGGGAGTGCACTAAGGATAAGGCAAGATACGCAACAGAGAATATGTAAAAGTCCAACAGAATTGGGTTTGTGCATGGGTAAAGCACAGTAAATTTGAAGCTATTTTTGCTACATTTTGTTTAAGCTAACAAACTATTTCACTGACAGCATTTCAGCGCTATGCAACAAAGATTATATTTCTCCAAGCAAAGGCATAATACACCATACAGTACCTTCGAATGAAATTGCAGATCTATTTTTTTCCTACAAAACAGTAACAAAAGACAAACCCTGCCTTGATAACATCTGCTGAGCTTTGTCTCAAGACAGAAGGAGATTCAGGTCATATTCTACTCTTGATTGAGCAATATCCAACATAGACATCAAGATTATTAGGGTATTTAAGACCAAGTTGTTAAAATCATACCTAGAGCTGGCAAACTAAACCCTCTACAGTCACCAGAGGGGAGACAAATTTCCCAGTGTTACACCTATGGTTGAAGCCCAATGACAGTCCTCTTCTGTAATATTTGATAGCAATGTTTGCACTACAGGAATATAGTCTCTCCTTGATTCTACAACATAAATCTTATTGGTATCACTGAGGTTAAGAGATATCTGATACAGTTAAAAAAAGATAAGCCATCATAAAAATTATTTTTTGGCAAAGTTCAGCACAAAGACCTTGAAGTCAAACATGGCCCAGACAGCAGCATGTCTGAATCACAAAAACTCTGTATGATTCCTTCTGCCAAAAGCCAAGTAAAGCAAAAATGGAATCAAACACAGATTTTCCTTCATGTCCTGGTCATAACAGGCACGCTTAAAAGTACAAAAAAGCCTTTCCAAAAGTCTAACACTGACTTGAAGACCAATCTGTAACATGAATAAACTAAAGCAAACCTTTATCTTCCAGAGTTGTCCAGGTATCAGTAACCAGAATATAAAAATCAACTAATCAGATGCTATTTGTTCTCTTTCAGTGAGTCAGTGCTGCCATCTAAAGCTATCTAAAGGGTATGCGAAAGAAATTCGAAGTTTTGCATCTAAATAACATTCAGGAAGCACATCTGAGTAGACAGAGAATGCAGGGTAAGTGAAGTATGGTAATAAGATACAACAAAATAATGATGCTGCAGTACCTGTAGGAGCAATTCTTTCTCAATCACTTCATCTGTCTTGCTGATAAGCTGCTTCTGTAGTCTCTGTATTTTCTGAATCAGCTCATAAGTACTTGGGTCACTGGCCTAGACAAGAGCAAAGCAGTCTCAGAAATCACATGTTATAACAAGTTAGCATTTCTTGCTTGCAAATGAAAACCATAATATATAAGTGTTCAAAAGCGACAAATATACAAAGGGTAGGGGGAGTGCTGGGTTTTTTTTAAAATGGTGTGTGTACAAGCAGTCCTGAAACTGCAATCTCTGCCTCTTGAAGATCAGTTGGAACATGCTCATGTTTAACACTATTACCCTCATAAATCCTCCTCAAAACAACAAATATAAATAAGAGACCTTCAGAGCTTAACCCCCAAACCAACAAAGATTGGTAGAATTATGTGGCAGGGAAGGAAAAGAAGGTTAGCATCTTTAGCAGAAACTGAAACTGCCCACTGACAAATGAAGAGCAGTGCAGATACTTCTCACTGTTTCAAGAACTTCAAACAGTACCAATTGAGTTTTAAGGAGAGGAAGATTTTTCTCCTGAACAAAAGAAAAAGTAACTGCAATATAGTCTTGAAACAGGCTGAGAAATTAAGTGGAGCAAATTATGGGGGTACACTGATGAATTATTACGAGACTTTAAAGTGTCCATATGTGTGGAATCTCATTCTTCAGTGGCATTAAGAGCTTAAAAAGGTGACAGAGTGTAGGCACTATACTGCTGCCCTCTACATAGCCTGTAAAGACCAGAAGCTAGTAGATGCCTCCTCTTCTTCCCCTCTCATTCTTTTGTCACAGATTGCATCTGGAGGAAGCTCTAAGGAGCAAACAAACAATTCTATGAGGAGCAGCCAGCAAAGCTTACTTTCCCACCACTTTGTATCTTCTTGATGGATCCTTTAACGAAGGGCAAACTCTGACCAAAGCTTTTCCCCACTCAGGGATTCACAACACCTCTCTCCCACATTGTTTCTCCTCTCTCATGTGGTGTCTCATAAGGATTAAACTCATAGTGCAGTAAAGGCTCCAATACAGTTCTGCTCTCTGTATATTTGCTTGAGCTTATAAGGAACTTGGTATCTCATGGCTCTTAATCTTTTGTCTGATTTTATCTGAATTGACTAATCAGTTCAAGTGTAACTGGGACACTAACACACATACACATGCAGGGCTCGCAAGACAACATCGTTTCCTGAGACACCAGGCTAAAAGGCAGTTCAGGCCCCATAACCTACTCAGTCCTTGATTTTTTTATAGCACTGTCCAAACATGGTACCAATTTATGACAACTGTAGTGATATGAGGGTGTTTGTTCATTAGGAATTGAACCAAAACCCCATCAGGATTAATTGCTATGGATCTTGCCATCTGCTGGCCTTTCTGTATTCCAAACATAAGCCAGTGACCTAGAATGGAAAGACATGATTTCCCATTATCAGTCTCTTTATACATTCATTTTCCCAGTACTGGATGTTTTGATAGGCCTGATTTTCCTTTGTTACAAGGTGCTGCTGGAGACTGTACTTAGATGTCTAACTTAGTTCAGCATTCTGCATTTTGTCCCCCTTCCATGAGAAAAGCTAAGCACACCATTCAGCTTTAAGGTCAGCATGGAAAGATCAGAAATTAACTATTGTGGTAGTAAGCACAGCCAAAATATTCAGCTCTGCTTCTGTAGAGACTAGCATGTTACCATTCATTATTAGAGCAGCTAAGCAACCTAGGCTAGCATCAGATCAGAGATTCATGCAACAAAGAAATCTCAGCTGGCTCTAACTTCTAAAATATCCAGTGATGCCAACTGATGTTCATATATTTGGTCTTGATGGATTTTTTTTTTTTTTTTAATTTTACCCCTCCATTTGGCAGATTCTAATAGTGTGAAAATTTAGATTTGCTGTTTACCTAACAGTTGAACTCACGTGACCTGGAATGGCTATTTTTGGGAGCCCACCACTGTTTATGTGGAGGCCTCTTCCTTTTCTTGTAGATGTATTTTACCTTCTGACTTCATGTCTGTCCATTCCGCAGTCTACCTGTTCTATGACCCTTTCTAATTATGGCTTTCTTCCCATATATATCTCCCTAACTGATGAGGGTAGAATTGTATCTTTCCCCTATCATCCTCTTTCTCATCATACATGTTAAGGAATCACCTCCTTCTGAATTCACCTTATGCATTCTTATTCCCTTTAGTATTTGACTGGCTCTTTACAAATCCTTCTGCAATTTTTCTTTGAGAAAGTGACACAAAACTAACACTGATTGCATTGTGCAAGGAAACCATTCAGCAGTTAACCATTCCACTGGTACTAAGGAAATTTTACTCTGCCTGCCCCTCCACATAATTTGCATAACAGTAAACGAAATAGGCTTTGTGCTGTGACACTGATTTGGTAATATGGACTTTGGGAACTTGAAATGCTGACACATCACCTCTAATTTTCTCCATCTGTGAACATTCAAAGGATTTTCCAGTTCTTCTTCCAAAGCTTTGCACCGTGTCTGTTGCCTTAATAGTTCCTTCTGCATGTGACAAACCTCCTGTCTTAAGACCAGAAAAAAACCAAAAAGAATAAAAGCACACTGAAACCACATCAATGTGACCAAGGCACTAATACGGACATTAACAAATCATTCTGCCATGCACTACAGCACTGGCAAAGTGACTGGTGATTGATAGTCGACACTGATACCGCTAAACAGGTGGAACCATAAGATAACACAGTTAGACCTTTTCACTCACTTCGGTAAGAATGGCTCAAAAAAGGGACTTTTCATCAGTTCTTTGGGAATCTACTCCACAGCCTACTGGATCTCACTGCCCACAACTTGCTGTGTACATTAAGGCCAGAAGGACAGTTAATTCATCTACAGTAACCTACAAATCAGTTATGGAGTCATATCCAGTTACCTCTGTATTGAATCTAACATCTTGTGTTTGAAAGAAGGTTTAAAATCTACATGGCTTGCAGAATCTAGTAAATAAAACACACTCTAGAATCCAAGTATGATGGACACTGTTCTTTAGAGAATCCAAGTTTGATTTCTTTTATTACCTCTCCTCAAAGAATTTCAGGGGTGATTTTCTGCTGAATTTAAAATTAATTGAGCACTTCCAAGATGCTTTGACAAC
>NW_009628551.1:0-19597 GCF_000690535.1 Cariama cristata
CCTAGTACGGACGCCTGAGGGATGCTACTTGCCACCAGTCTCCGTCTGGGCATTGAGCCATTGACCACTATCCTCTGGATGTGACCATCCAACCAATTTGTTAGCCAGTGAACAGTCCACCAATCAAATCCATCTCTCTCCAATTTAGAGAGAAGGATGTTAAGAAGGACCATGGCAAAGACCTTACAGAAGTCTGGGTAGGTGACATCTGTAGCTCTTCCCTTGTCCACTGATGCAGTCACTCAATCATAGAAGGCCACTAAGTTGGTCAGGCAGGACTTGCCCTTGGTGGAGCCATGCTGGCTGTCTCACATCACCTCTCTGTCCTCCATGTGCCTTAGCATAGCTTCTAGGAGGATCTGTTCCATGATCTTCCCAGGCACAGAGGTGAGGCTGACAGGTTGGTAGTTCCCATGGTCCTCCTTTCTACCCGTTTTAAAAATGGGTGTAATGTTTCCATTTTTCCAGTCACCATGGACTTCACCTGACTGCCATGACTTTTCAAATATCATGGAGAGCGACTTGGCAACTGCATCAGCCAGTTCCCTCAGGACTCTGGGATGCATATCATTGGGTCCCATAGCCTTATGTATGTTCAGGTTCCTCAGGTGGTCTCGAGCCTGATCTTCACTTACAGTGGGAGGAACTTTGCCCCCCTGATCCCTGTCATATAGTCCATTGATTCGGGAGGTGTGAGGAGCGAGGCTGCCAGTGAAGACAGGCAAAAAAGTTGTTAAGTACCTCAGCCTTCTCCTTGTCTGTTGTAACCAGCTTCCCAGTTTTGCTCATCAGAGGGGGTATGTTTGTTCACTCAATTTAAGAATAAAGTATCAATATTCCTTTTGGTCTGTTTGTCTGAAATGGTAGCTATAATAAATATATAACAGGAAATGGAACAGTTTTGATTTGGAATGTTGCCTACTTTTACTTTATTTGATAAATCCTTTTTGGAGACAGGGAATTGGGAAAACTTTGATTACACTAAGCACGCTGCCCTGAATGTTAAGTATTAAGTAAGTTATTTTTATTAGGAAAAAAAAGAAAGACATTGGTAATGTCTAGTTTTATTATACAGAGTTGTCTTTTAGAAGTACAGGGGAAAGTGTGTGATATATGTATCGTAGTATTTCTGAGTTCCAGTGATATTTGAAGACTCTCATTTGATCATGGCCTGTATATCTGGCTAAAATTACCATTGGATGTTTTGTAAAATTTTGAAACTGCACAGAAATATGATGACCAGGAGTCACACTTTCACTTAAATTACTCACAAAATGGTTTTTAATAAATAATATGAAAATTAGAAAAGCTTTTTGTCATTTTGATGGGCTTTGTTTACTTGTCGTTTCTAAGGAACTGTCTGAGAAGGTACTGGTCGTAATTTATTCTTTTTTTTTTCTTCTAGGCTCAACATGAGAAAATTATTTCACAGCAGCAGGCTATTATAATAGCAACTCAGTCTGCTCAGGCACTGCTTGAGAAACAAGGGCACTACCTTTCCTCTGAAGAAAAAGAAAAGATGCAAAGGAACATGAAAGAGCTGAAGGCTCAGTATGAGACTGCCTTAGCTGAATCGGAACGGAAAATGAAACTGACTCATTCTCTGAGAGAAGAACTTGAGAAATTTGATGCCGACTATAGTGAATTTGAAACCTGGCTGCAGCAGGCAGAACAAGAACTTGACAATTTGGAGGCAGGTTCTTCTGACTTCAGTGGTATTATGGTCAAACTGAAAAGGCAAAAGAGTTTTTCAGAAGATGTTATATCTCACAAAGGTGATTTACGGTATATTACAATTTCTGGACAAAGAGTTTTAGATGCTGCAAGGTCTTGTAGCAAAAGAGATGGCGTGAAGGTTGACAAAGATGGTATCGATATGTCGGCTACGTATGCTGCAGTGCAAAATAAACTGGATAGTGCTTCAAATCGTTTCAAATCTCTGTATACTAAGGTAAGTTTTATTTATACTGAATAGGAAAGCCTACTATACTTGATTTAGCAGTTTGCATAGAAAGGGATTAGCTGATGAAACAAATACTGTGGGAAGTTGTAAATTCTTTGTTTCTTAAAGTTAGATAGCAGAACAAGATGCTTTTCTAGACCTGCTTTAGTCAAGTGCCAGACTACTTAAGGTCTGAATGGGTGAAATTTTCTACCTTGTGTTATAAGGGGGAAATAAGACCAGATTTCTTCATTGTTCTTTCCAGCCATAAACAAACTCTCTGAGTTTATGACAGTACAGGATGTCTGAGTAACATTTTGGGGTGGAAAGAAATTGTAATACTTTTAGATGGATAACATTTCTTTATGTTCCTTGCGATATTTCCCACAACTGCTTGTTTACTTGGCTTCCTACTAAGAAAACAAGTATAGAAGGAGAGAGACTATGCCAAGGTTAACATTCAAAATTTCAATTTGATTTGTAACCTGAAATAGTTTGTCCCGATGTGACCTTTGTTGTCAGCACTAGGCATGCAAGAATGTAGTGATTTGAGGATAGCAATTTTCCACTACTCTGCCAAATAAACATTTTATCCTTAACAATCTGAGATTAGTCTCTAGCTAATGGGAAACTATCAGTGCAAAATCATCCATGTACTTTAGGGAAGATTATGCAGCTCTGTGCCAGGTTCACTTGTGGAACCTGTCTGGTAGAACTAGACAAACATCACCAACTGGTCTCACATGCCAACTTTCCAGCTGTTTTCAAAAACCCAACAAAGTGTTATTCAATCTTGATAATATTTTGGAATTGTAAACTTTTGAGACAATTATTAATTGAACCATTTAAGAGAGAGTTGCTGTCAGTATCCTTTGACTATGCCATTTCATATTTTCTGAGATCATAGATTCAGACTCCTTAGTAGAGCTCCAGTGTCCACTGATACAGTGTTGGTCTGCAGCAGTTGCCATCTTTGTCTAGGAATTTTCATCTCTTTAACGTTTTCTTGCTTAGAAATGTAAATTCTGTAAAGACATGGATTTGATCACTTGATTACAAAAACAGTGTACACCCTGTTCTCTCAAACAGTTTGTGAAGAAGGCTCTCCATTTACAGAAACTCGTTTTCATTTTCGCACTTAACTTATATGAACAGTGAAGCTAAAAGCTTGTATTAACATGTTAGATTTCCTCCAGTTGATTTATTGGATTAGTTTGACTGCGAAGGTAAAGATTTCATCACAGAATTTTCAGAGAGCTTATTTTTATGCGCATAAAAATCCTATGCCAGCAGCTTGATTTGTGGTCTCAGGTTTGTCAACTTGCCACATTCTATCTTTTCCATATATATATTTAGCACAGACATAATAGACATACTTTAAATATTTGACCATAAATATGCAGAGCAAAGCAGACTTTTCTTATTAAATCGAGTCTTGAAGGACAGACTTTTAAAAAGTGAGATCTTTCACAATTTGTGAGATCTTCCAAGTTGTAAATGGGTTTGTAGTAACCTTTTTTTGGAAAAAGTTTTGTAAAAGCGTCTTGATTTTAATAAATACTTGTTTTGCTTTTATTTTATACATATTTATATTCGCACACACATAGGATTTTATACGCTTATATATCGAAGGAATCTTAAAGTCAGTTCTTAGTTAACTGGTTATGTAAATGAGTGCATTCTATGTTTGCCCACCAGATGGAGACCAAGTACCGTGTGTAAATATTAAAATACAGCGTATGGAAGGTTCAGAATATAAATATTTAAAGTAACTGTTTATAAATGTTATGACTTGATACAATCAGATTTTCCTTGTGAAACCATCTCCAAAAAGTCTGAAAGAGTTCCACTGAGCTTTTTACATGATGATTCAGTGTATACATTTTGGGGCATGCTAACATATATCACTAATAGGATCATGGTCTGATGACATTCTTAAGTGACCAAAACAAAGCATACATGCAATACTGAGCCATATCACTTTGGATTCGCCGTGCAAATAAGGTATGTATGAAAGCAATACTCTGCTGTTTATTTTTTTAATGAACATACACATATCTTCTGATTTTTTGAAAATTTCTAGCTTCCACTGGTTACATTTTTGGTGTCAGAGTGAATCACAGAATCAGTTTGGTTGAAAGAGACCTCTGGGATCATTGGGTACAACCTTTGCCCTAACAGCACCATGTCAACTAGACCATGGCACTAAGTGCCACAACCAGTCTTTTCTTAGACACCTCCAGGGATGGTGACTCCACCACCTCCCTGGGCAGCCCATTCCAATGCCTAATAACCCCTTCTGTGAAGAAATGCCTCCTCATTTCTAGCCTGAACTTCTCCTGGTGTGGTTTCAGACTATATATGAGTGCTGTTAAAGAATCTTTATGTTGTTGGATCAAAAAGTATTCCTAAAGGTTTTGCTGTTCTAATACAGTGGGTTAGATTCCAGTTTCCCACCAGTGAATTGATCCTAAATCGTGCTTGAGGAACACAAACCGGGAAGACCTGCATAGCCTGTCCAACTGTCGTGCCTTAGTTCAGAAATCAGTTAGACAGTGGAATGATGACAAGAAAAAATGATGCAGTATTTCAGGAAGGAAAGTATGACCTTGACATTGGTATGAAATGCAGCACACAGTTTAATGCCTGGGTATTCACTTGTTTGTTTTCTACTCTTCTAGTGTAGCATCCTTGGAAATAACCTTAAAGACCTGGTGGATAAATACCAGCATTATGAAGATGCCTCATCTGGACTTTTGTCAGGTCTCCAGGCCTCTGAAAGAGCTGTGAACAAACAACTATCTGAGCCAATTGCAGTGGATCCCCAAAATCTCCAAAGACAACTAGAAGAAACCAAGGTGAAAAGCTTTAAAAAGCAGAAGTACTTTTGTCCTAAAGGACCTGCTTTTTGTCTGAAAAACAGGATAATCTAATATAATCCAAGTGGCTGCAGGCCAAATTCTTGCCTTGCACATGGTCATGCAACTTTTATAGTTCTGAAATTCAGCTGTCCAGAGTGTTACCTGAAAAGCACTAGGGTGAAAAAAAATGAGGGACCAAGATACTGTTAGCAGTGGTGAAAGCAAGATGTGTTTTATGTCACTTAGCAAATGCTAGGGTGAAATCTGGAAAGTTTTTGAACTAAGAAAATATTTAGCGATTATAGTTTGCTGTCAGAGTAGGGCTTGGGACAGAGTTCCTGATAGAGAAGACCATTTGATGTTTGTTGTCTGTGAGTCTTGTTTTTTTCTGTTTGTATTGGTGTGTTACTGCGTTATGAAAGGGATCACACTGGATAAGCAGTGCAATGTGACTAGTCTGTTTGCCTGCTTCAGTTCTGTCCAGTACTATATGCCCCGTTGGGAGTGAATATAACATAATTTTCACTGCACAGAAAAACAGTATTTTGTTTTTCTTTCTTTTTTTTTTTTTTTCCCTCTCCACTGCAAGAGTGACTTACAACTTGATGTAAATCCTAGTAGAGGCAAGACAGGTTGATGATGGAGCTTGTGAAGGTGAAACTCTGGTTAGTTGCATAAGATGTAGATTTACAGAAGGCTTTAGGAACTGAAGTATAAGATGAGTTATATAAAGTTTGATACAGTCTATTGTCTTTGAACTGACTCTTATATTTTCATAAACACATTCAATCATAGATAGTATAATTAAAATGCAAGATTATTTATTTTTCAGTGAGCAAGGCTATTGGTCGGGCATTTCCTCACTGTTCTGTCTGTGCTATGTGCAGGTCTGATATGTTTACTATTGACAAATGATAGCCAGTGGCTCTTGGAAAGTACATGCTTTAACCATTTCCCTTACATCAGCCTGAGCAGTAGTTACCTTTACCACATGGAATCTTTCAAATCTGCCACTAGAATTGCCCAACACTTTGGTGCCTGACACACCAGAGGAGACAAATCACAGCGATGTTTTAAGACAACAAAGTTAAAAGTGCAAATTTTGAACTCCTAACAGTGGAACAGTTTAGGTACACTTGTGCTTCCAAGCGCTAGAAAAGTGGGAATAACACCAATTACAATTTGAAGCTTCATTTAAACTTTTTGTTCCTTATGCCAAAACAAATTATATCCTGTATAATGCCAATTTTCATGCAAGTAATACAAAAGGAGTGAGTCTTGGGTTTCTTTTATGAAACGCCTACATGTATTACTTGCCACACAAAGGAGACTCAATGAGTATGAGCTGGGAAGAAAGGAGAGGGTACAATGTGTCAAAAGATTCAAAGGAAGGGAAAAAACAGGAGGCTGAAGAAAGCAAGGCAATTAATGAAAGCAAAACAAAGAGTATTTTTTAAGAAGTCAGGTGTTGCAAGTTAAAGCTGTCCCTTGTAGCCAACACATGCAGCTGATAATCCAGCTAGACACAGACCCTGGCAGCATGATGAGGTCTAATCTTTTTATAGGGATTAACTGTTCTTCAGAATATTCTTCAGTGCCTGTGGCACAAGCTTGCTTGCTTTCTGTCAGCATGCAAGGTTTTCTGGTACGTCATCCTTTTTTTTTTTTTTTCTCCACAAGTGCAGTATGTTTCTCTAGTGTAAGGAAACTTCCTCTTCAGGTCTATCTGAGTTTTATTGAGTTAAGTAGGTCAGCAAGACATACTATGTTCTGGCATACTGTTGTGCTCTGGATACCAGTGCAGAATGCACTAACATGACTTCTTTGTCCTGGCAGGGCAGATAGCATTATCTTTTGAGTCATATGTTCATTGAGTTAGTGTGTATAAAAAATAAATGAGAAGTCTCTTCATTTTGGACTTGTATAAAGGTCAGGTGAATCAAAACAAAGATACATTTATAGACTAGCACAGGGGCCTAAAGTAATTTAAAGACTATTCACCCTAAAGTAGTTTTACACGCTGGAGAGAGAAAGCCACTTTCAGAAGTTGATTCAGCCTTTCTATTTATCTTGACTCTGGAGCAAATCATGGCTGGGCTAGTCTCTAAACCTGTGTTCCTTGCTTCGCTGGACAAACCTAGGCAAAATTCAGTGACACTGGCTCCAGGAGGTTCCTGAACTGTAAAGGCAATCATCTTTTCTCAAGCTATTCCTGTTTACGCTATGATACCAGTGTGATCCTTTGTCAATACAACTGATGGTGAATGTGTAACTACTGCTGCTGACCTTATGTTTTTCCACCAAATTGTTCTCCGATGCTGAGTTGAAAAATATGTTTATTTTTCTTTTGGATAGTATATGCATCTGTACAAATGGTCTTTAAAAACAATTAATCAAAAGACACATTTTGAAGTTACATGCAAGAAATCAGTTGAGTCAGAGTAGTATTGTAAAACAGAAGATTAAAACAAAGGCCAGGAGGTCAACAGCAGTCATAGCCACTGGTGAAGATTTTTCTTAAGGAGAGGTCACAAATTGAGTTAGTTTATTCGCAGCAGTAAGTTTAGGTTGTATGGTTTATCTCAAGCCTTGCATGTGTAACTGTTAGCTGTACTGAAAAGTACGACTGATAATGGTGGAATTTTACAGGTTCTTCAGGGACAAGTGTCTAACCACCAAATTGCTGTAGAAAAACTGAAAAAAGCTGCTGAAGTGTTATTTGATACAAGAGGAGAGTTGACACCAGACAAAGATGAGATTCAGAAAACACTGGGTAAAATGTTTTCTTAATACCTCTTTTTATCAGTTGTGTCTGCATGCAAGTACAGGAAAAGACAAAATGCAGTTTCCACATTCTTGTGTCACTGTTCAAGTCCATGTTTTGTTGAGTCATAAGCTATTACAACACAGTAACTTCATTGTTGGTCTGTCTCCTACCTTGATCCATATGCATTTCACTTAAAAGCTGCCATTTTATTTTTTACTTTTTTTTTCTTTCAGAAATAGGGATTATGTTTAATTCCCATGTTACAGATGGGCATGCCAAACAGAGGTAGTGATTTGCTGAGGATCATAAATTTTCCAGTGGGAAGGAGCATGTTGAGGTTCAAGGAATATGACTCCAACTAGCTCTCTCCTGACAATTATTTGAAGTTTGCATAGCCACGGAATTATTTCCTTCTGACTTCAAGAAACTGTCTGTGATGAGGTTGACCTTGGCTGGCTGCCAGGTACCCACCCAGCTGCTCTCTTACTCCCCTTGCCCAGCAGGATGGGGATAGAAAATAAGATGGAAAAGCCTATGGGTTAAGATAAAGACAGGGAGATCACTTACCAATTACTGTCATGGGCAAAACAGACTTGACTTGGGGAAAATTAAATTTAATTTGTTGCCAAATAAAACAGATTTCAATAGCAAGAAACAAAGACGAATTGAAGCAACACCTTCCTCCCACACAGATCTTTTTTTCCAGGCTCATGATCATTCCTTCCTTCCCAACTACTCACACCTCCTCCCTGCCAAACAGTGCAGGGTGGATGGCAAATGGGTGGTTGTGGTCAGTCCATAACAACTCCTCTCTGCCGCTGCTTCCTCCTCACACCTTTCCCCTACTCCAGCGTGGGTCCTCTCCATGGGATGAAATCTTTCAGGATAATCATGTTCCAGTGTAGTCTCTCTATTGGCTGCGGTTCCTTCAGAAATATCCGCCTCCTCCAGCATGGGGTCATTGATGTGCTGCAGTATGGTTATCTGCCTCAGGGGAATCTCTGCCCCAGCACCTGGAGCATCTCTTCCCCCTCTTTCTTGTCTGACCTCAGTGTCTGCAGGGCTGTTTTTCACACTTTCTGTTCCCTTACTTCTTCATCCCAGGCAGCATTTTCCCCGTTCTACATTTTCCCAGAGGCACCACCAGCTTGGCTGAGGAGATCAGCTGTGCCCTGTGGTGGGTCAGCTGGAGCTTGCTGGAACCAGCTGTGTCTTCCATGGGGCAACTCTTGGCCTCTTCTCACAGAAGCCAAAAACCTTACCACCTACACCTAGGACTCTTTCCTGTCATTTGTGAGAAGTAGCACAGCATGACATTCACCACTCTCTGAAGTTTGAAGACTGTGTGTATCACACAACTATCTCTTACAGGAATCCCATAAGTAACTTGCAGAGCAGCAAAATAAAACAATTGTGGGCTTGCCTCTTCGGAGTCAGTGATAAAATTCCATGGGAGGTACATGGAACTTTTAGCTTTCAGAGGCTTATCCTGAAAGTATTGAAGATGTAACAAAGAACTGTCTGGAAGAATCTTTCAGCTCTAACAATAACAGAAGAGACATAATTGTAGAAGAGCTGTCTTAATACTCTGCTATTTCGTTTCTTGGGAACAGTCAACAGCTGTCCTAAGCTAGAGCTGCATGGGAACCAGATTCTAAAAGCTGGGGAGTACAGCTGTAAGCTGCTCCCTCGTTTCCCTTGTGCTGTGAGCATCTTTGCTCTATTTGAAGATCTTGATCTTTGCTTCTGTGTTTTTACTGAATAAAGCTGATGTTTTTGCTTCGTTTTGATGCAGGCAATTTTTGACTCATGCTTACTAAAATGAGTTAAAAGCTTAGTTTGGCTGAAGGAAAAAATTGAAATATATTTTCTCTTTATCAGATGATATCGTGGAGAGGTATGACAATTTATCCAAGGCTGTGAATGAAAGGAATGAGAAGCTCCAAATAACTCTGACACGATCACTAAGTGTGCAGGATGGTTTGGATGAAATGCTGGATTGGATGGAAGGAGTTGAAAAGAGCCTTGAAGAACAAGATCAAGTGCCTTTGAATTCTGCTGCTATTCAGGATATTATTAGCAAAAGCATTGTAAGTAGCACTCTCTGAAAAAAGAAAACATTTCTTTGATAATTCAGATATCAAGACAGAATTAAAACCTTAGTTTGGCACCTTTAATGGATTCAAAACACTTAATAAAGAGGACTGTTTGTGAAGTGAAACTGCACATAAGGATTTTTGTAGCTGAAATAGATAGATCTACACTGATGGTCTAGCTGTACTGATTTGTTGCTTCATATGGTGGACCAGTTTCACTTCTTAAGATTTAGTTATAAGCAATACAAAGTAGTTCTTGCATGTTTCAGATGCTTGAACAAGACATTGCGAGTCGCCAAAGCAGTATAAACACTATGAATGAAAAAGTGAAGAAGTTCACGGAAACAGCCGATCCATCCACAGCATCCACGCTGCAATCTAAAATGAGTGAACTTGCAGGACGGTTTTCTGAAGCAAGTAACAAGCATAAAGAGAAGCTTATGAAAATGGAGGAGTTAAAAACTAAAGTGGAGTTATTTGAAGGTCTATCAGAAAAACTTCAGTCATTTCTAGATGAGAAAAACCAGGCACTCAGTGAGACAGAGGCACCAAGAAAGGATGTTAGTGAAGTGTCTCAGTATATGCAGGTACCGTAGCATTCCATTTGTATATATCGTGCATTTCTAGTCTAACTCATTTAAGTGATTGAACAGTAAATAAGGCGTGCTTGTTTCTCAACTTTGGTTGGTTAGCTAAAATAAAGAATTTAATTTTGAACAAGTGGTTGTAAAGTCTAACATGAAGAATGTAATCCTATTTTGCAGGAAGCTAGTGTAGAATTGGCACAACATAAGAAGGATCTGGAAGTTTTGCAGCAGCTTCTTGAAGAACTTTCATTCCATGCTCTTCCTGGAGATAAAGCATTGGTGTTAGAAAAAGTAAATGCTTTGTCAAAGAAATTCAGAGAGGTTGAGGAGACTGTAAAGGAAAAGTAAGTCAAATAATTAAGGTGTTTCCACTTTGGCTAATAATACAGTGTGAATGTTGTGATGACTGCTATCCTCTTGCATGCAATCTCAAGGGATTGAGGTTAACCACAGAGTAAGAGAGGGTTTTTTATTTAAAAAAAGAGATTTTATTTGGAAATGCCTCTGTAATTAGTCTGTCTGGTTCAGGAGCTATAATGCAGGCTGTAAAGACAAGTAACTTTTCAAATTTTGTGATATTCACAGGAGTCGTGTCAGTTCTAAGAAAACCCTACTTCTCCACTTCTCTGATAGAATATAAATTGCTGCTTGTGCAAATTGCTTTAGAGTACCATTTGGAATTAGGCTGCAAAGGAAAACTGGGGAAATTATTAGAGCTTCCATATAAGTTACCTGTATGGCAAAACTACATTTTCCACATTCTGCTCATATCCATACAATCTGCTTTTGTCACTCTGAATTTAGGAATAGCAATATCAGATTGATAGTATCTGTTGGTTTAATTATCAGAAGGAATACTGTCATTCCTTTAATTGTCTTTAATTTTCTAGAGAAGAGGATGTATCATCTTGTCAGAAGCAAATGGATACTTTTGAGCTCCTTGTAGAATCATTAAAGAAATGGGTAAAAGAGACAACAGAACGAATTCCAGCAGTGCAACCCTCTCTGAATACAGAGGAGTTAAAGAAACCTTTGGAAGATACATTGGTAAGACATTGTAGAGGAGAAGTGAAATATGGCTGAAGGAAATAGGGCATCTATTAGTAACATGAAAGTACAGACTTGAGCTGTAAGCAGTCACAGTAATTGGGACTACAGAGCTTGCAGTCTGCATTTATGTTACTGTTTCCTTTGCATGTTTGAATATACTGCAGGGGATTCCCAAGTAGCAGCGTTGTTCCTTTCGCTACACTAAGTCTTTTAAATCTGAAATCAGTTTTGTAATGCACAAATAACTATCTTTCTTAACCAGAATCTAAAAGATGAATGGACATTAAAAGCACCTGAACTGCAGAAAATGAATAGCAGAGGAACATTGCTGTGTAATCTAATTACGGCTGTGACTTCTCCTGCCAAACTGAGAGCAGCTGCAAAATCAGGTATGCATTTGTATAATCAGATAAGCCTAACATTTCAGGAGTTTCTAAAGCCTTTAAGACAAAAATTAAAATATTTCACCCTTGGATTAACTTTCTGAATATTATGGCTTGTGAGAAATCAGTTAGCCATGTCTGTTCTGACCATTGTTTGCTGTGACTCTCATTTGAACTAACTACTGTAGTAATTCAGTACACATTCTGGTTGCTTTACACTGCCAAAATAGCGTAAAAGTGCTTTGATGTAAATGATTAATAGGTCCTAAAGCTGTTACTTCAGTATGTAATTCCCAGATAATGAACAAAATGAACAGTATCACAGTTGCCTTCACCTCACCCCAGAAAGCTTCTGATAATGAGAAACTGACTTTCTCTGATCGGGGTTCAGTGCTTCACATATCCACCAGGTTTGCAAGTAGGACAAATACAAACTCTGCTTTTGCAAGCACTGATATACCTGCACACCTTTGCTCCCGCAGAGATTCCTCTTTAATGGCCACAAGGTTATTCTGTGTGATACCAAGCAAACACATGAAGGTTTGCAGAGTCATGAAGTTTTTGTTAGAAGGGTGATGAGGACATGGTTTATCTAAAAAGTGAGCCTAGGTGAACCTATTCATCCCAATATGATAGCATAATTAATACTAGTCAATATTTTAGTTGAAACAACAGCACAGAAGGGAATCAACTCCATATCCCAACATGACTTTCCTGGGCCAAAATGTCTTTCTGGTCTGGAGCTTCAGTTAAATCCTTTTTACCAGTAATCTGATTTTAAAGACAGCAAATCTGATTTCCATGATTTTCTGTACTCTGCTGTTTAAATATTAATTTGTTTTACAGAAACCCGTAATTCTGCTAAGTATCATTCAAGCCACAGTTCAAGGCATGTGGTACCTAGGGTGTTTTAATGGCCATAAGCACATTTTCAGTCAGTTCTTGAACTGACTAGATCTGGAAATAAATTCAAATGTGTTGGCCTTCATTGGTCATCTGCAAAGGACTGGGAGGATGGGAACTGCCAGAGGGTACCTATTTGGCAAGAGTAGAACACTTTCTTTCTCACATCTTTTTGTAGTAGCTGCCTCTGGTTTCATTCTTGTTTGAATTTTAAATAAAAATCTTTCAGAGAACATTTTGGAACCTTATATGGGATATTTGGGCTCCTTGCTCTGCCCCTATCTCTATTCCTAAGCATCCAGATAGAAAAATAATAAAATAACTAGCATATTAAGAGCAGCTGTAATCCTCCAGACTAGAGTATTCACCCTCCTAGACAAGAGCTGTACTGTGTAGCACTTAATCACAGTTATAAATACTAGAGTCCAGCTAATAGAGCATGAAGATTTACAAGACTCTGGCTGGGGCCTGTGACTTCTCTTATCTGGTTTGTTTTCTCTTACCATCCTCCAGCTGCCACTAATGTGGTCCTTACGGACCACCTGGTACTGTGGGGTAGTGCCTAGCCTTTTCCACGACAACCATTAATCTTACTCTGTTAATTGCTCACCTGGGAACACGTATGCGCAGGACAGCAAGAGATGATTCTCCTTGCAGTTCTCTGTGGCTTGACCACATGCCCCAGCTCTGTGATCTGATAGCATTTTACAAAGCCCATGTAGCCCTGGTTCTAGAGGCTTTGAAATTATGTTTAATTAGTAGGGCTGCCTGGGTAAGTGGCTGCCTCTGAGTGACAGTAAGGACTTCAAGTGTAACACTAAGTACTCCACATTGCAATCCCTGTCATGGAGCACGTGCTCAAGTCTTGCTCATGACAAGATAGGGAGGGATTTGTCTGGTTGGTATCAAGAGCTTTTTGTGCAGAGGTACGGTGCTGCTAAATCATACAATCATTTAGTTTGGAAAAGACCCTTAAGATCATCAAGTCCAAATGTTAACCTAGCACTGCCAAGCCCACCACTAAACCATGTCCCTAAAGGCCACATCTACGTGTCTTTTAAATACCTTCAGGGATGGTGAGTCCACCACTTCCCTGATGGGTAAAGGTGCTCTGAATAAGCAGTGCCTTTGGTTGTGGTGTCTGCAATGACCACTCTGGGCTTCTTTGTTTAATGTTTAGTGTCCTCCTCAGAGTCTCAGCATTGGCCAGCTAGCCCTCTCCCAGGCCATACCCAGACATGGCTGGGTAAAACTATGTTCTCAGTAGGCAGTAGGGAACAGGGTCGTTTTGGGGAAAAGAAGGAAGTGGTGTTAGCCATATAGATGTGAGTAGGCCTCACAGCTAGGTCATAGACCTTTGTCCGCTATGGTCATTTATTTAGCATAGTATTGTGAGCAGTAGGACTGCTTATGCATCATGCATATGTGCAGTCCCACCCACTATGCATATGCTGTGCATATGTGGTACCGCTTATGGTACTAGCTGGCTGGAGCAGCTTAAAACATAAAACTTTAAAAATTTTAAAGTTTAAATAAAATACTTGCTATTACAAGGTTAGCATTCAGGTATTTCTTTAATGTTATAATGAGAGCTGTGTATCATGCTGTTTTGAAGAGGAACTGCAGTGCTGGGTTTTTGATGGGAAAAGGCCCAGATAAGCATGAGACTGTCTCTCTTGATACACAGGTGGCACAGTGTTAAATGGTGAAGGAGCTCCAGGAACTCAGGATTTCCTGAAAAATAAAGGTCAGTAAAAATTTCAGGATGTGATAGAGAAATGTACTTGCCAATTACTGTTAAATATGTAGGTATTTTTTAAATGTTGTACATAAATCTGCTTGTAGCAGTCACTACTAGACTGAGATTTCACATCACCATCATGTAAGGCAACTATGTTGACTGGGGCATGATACTAAAATTAATTGTAAAAATACCTACCTTCAGTAGTATTTTCAGTATTTCAGTAATTTCAGTATTTTCTTTGAAGACTGATCAAATCTGGCTGTGTTTTCTGAATCAATATGTACTTCTGTAAATGTATACGGGGATAGCTGTTTTAATACAACGCATGGCTTATGAGAAAATTCTAATACATGTGTATGTGGTTTGAAACTTTTTAACACCCATCAGCATTCACAACGTGCACATACACAAACATACAAAGACACCCTTTTTACATACATTTGTATCACTGTATGTGACCAACCTCTTTACAGAAACAAAGGAACTTAATATAGGTGCTTTATATGTGCTTATGGGTAGCCACATACCATGTCCTGAGTCTGCAGTGTCCGTTCTCCTAAACTATAGTCTACGTCATACATAGCCTGCCTGCTCTGCTCTCTCAGTAATAAAACACATTTATAACAGTACATGAATGTGAGCAAAATATTATTGCAGTCATGTTAGGTTGTCATGTAACTAACTGAACTGTATGTTCAATTTTTTTATTATGGAATTGTTGCTTAAAATACTAAAATTAACAGTGAGTGGAAAGATTGAAAGGTATTTGCATACCTGTGTGTATTAAAGTAATGATTTCTGTGAAATGAGAAGCTCTTGCAAATAGGAACTTACATTAGGTCATTCAGATGTAGTGTTACCACATTTAGAGTGAACTAGAAACAACTCTTACATGATCAGTGACTTCTTATTTGGGGGACTATTAGCTATTGTAACTCAGAGTACATTTTAGAAGTTCTTGAAGTATAAGTATTGTTTGAAGGGCTTGTAACCTCTAACGTAGTTGTTGTGCATCCATCTCTCCTTTTACAGAACTGACAACTGTACAACAAGCCATGTCTGATGTCAATCACAGTTACGAAGATTTGGGAGTTTTATTGAATGAAAAGATTTCAGAACTAGAAAGTATGCTTTCAAAAATGCAGAATATTCAGGAAGAATCAACCTCAATGATGCAGTGGTTACAAAACATGGACAAAACTGCATCAAATTGGGAAGCTGCTCCAACTGATAGTGAAGCGGTTAAAGCCCAAGTTGAGCAACACAAGGTACTCTGTGCCTGCAAAAAAAATACCTTTTCTTGCAGTTATTGGGCAAATTCTATTTGAACAGCTGGCATCTCAGCCTAGGTTAATGTTGCAGGGAGTATTTACATGATCTTAGTAAGCTTGCCAGTCAGGCTTATAGCAAATCTGGCAAACTGTGTCAGTGGAGTAAAAGGAGTGCTATAGCAGAAAGAAGGCGTTGTGCAGGTCAGAAAAGAGTGATTTTTGTGGCCAGTTCAAATAGGTGAGGCTATATTGATCATGCAACAAACTTTTTTGATCTCCTTAGTGGTTTAGAGATATATACTGGCTGACTTGTAAGATCTGAAGGGCCGTATCTATCCAAAAGCTGTTTCTGCATCTGCTGGTTCACTGACACTCCACAGACATCCCGGTCTCTGCAGCTGCAGCAGCTTATGTCTGTTCCAAGGCAGTGTTTCTCTTCAGCAGCCATGTCACGCTTGTTAAGTTATATAGCTGCACAACAGTCTCCTCCTCCCTTTTTAATTGATAGGAGAAAACCACTGAATCAGCAGTAAGCTTCTGTCCTGTTTCGGCATTGGAGACGTATGCTTCTCTAGCAGTGAAGGATAATATTTACACATGTAAAGGTCCATCTATAAAGGGAAATGTAATGGATAGGGAAAATTCTTTCCTTGCCTGTGATTGGGGTTAAACAAGGAGAGAATTTGATTCAGCTGAGGTTCTTCTTTTAGATTTGGGGGGGGTCACCCTTAAAAATTAACCTGAACAGCTACTAGCTTTCCTCAGACATGGATAACATTCAGTCCTAAACCCCAGACTAAATGTAGAAGAAAACTAGCTCTTATTTTTTAACAGAGAATGTGCAAAGCTAACATGATCATCTGACCCCCCAGTGTAGTAACAGAAGAGTATTCGCAGATCATTGGAAAACTGAGGAAGTGCTCAGGCAAGAGTCATCCTTCTGATGCAGTCAGACCTTTTAGTAAAAGTTCTAAATCAAGCACAGTTTATTCAGTGTTTATTTTAGTGGATTTTGGATAATTAAAATGCAGCTGCACGGGGCAAGCTTTGTTACTTAAGAATATTCATATAAGAACCCTTTGCCAAACATATAAGCACTGTTCACTTCTGTCTGTAAGAACAGCGTGAATTTGGAATTGCTGGGGCATCTCAGTCTGCTGCTAGGTCTACACTTTAAGCTATCGTGCTTTTTAAACTATAGCTCTAGATGATCTACAAAAAGCAGTCTGTGATAGCAGGACTTCCCTTGAGGTAGATGAGGCCACACCACAGTCCTCTCTGTTAGTGCTCGCTGGATTATTTCTGCTGTGAACTGTACTGTGTGTTAGTCATCTTGCCTTCTGTACAAGAACAGATTCCAAGTATATGTGAATATGATGGGACCTAGTGGATCTTATTTATCTGAATTCTTCTACTTCTGTCAGTTGTTCAAATTAAACAATAATTGTTATTATTAATATAGTTTAAATCTGTCAGGTTGTCTCTTCCAAAAAAAATTGACCAGCAACATATGCCACTATAAAGTGTTTAGAGATTCATAGCAGAAAAGTAGTATGTAAGTTGTTAGATATTTATTGTTTATCTTCATGCTTGGCATCTCAGTATTATGAACTTCAAGCTTTACAATTTACTGTTCTTCTTTAGTCTCTTATTTACTTATTTTATCACTTGAATTTGCAGCTTTTTGAAACTGAATTAAAGCAGAGTGCGAATAAAGTGCAGGAACTAAAGGACAAAGTGACAGAGCTGTTGGAGAAGAACCCCGACTCTCCTGAGGCACCCAAGTGGAGACAAATGTTAGATAAAATAGGTACTTCAGTAAAGCTGTATTATAGCTCAGACTGATTTGGAAGTTGTTTTATTATGAGTTTTTTAATGTATTAGCAATCACTAGTATTTTTAATATCTTGTTCCCTCCTACCCCTTAAATTCTGTGGAAAAACCTCCCTTTACAAGAGTGTAGATCTGGAGTAATTCCACTGTTGTCCATGGGCAATTTATATCAGTGCAATTGAGAGAGGCCATAGACTGACTCCCTGATTGACAGGGCTTTTTCTTTTTCAAACAGTGTGCAGCTAAAACTTGACTGGTCAGTTACTGCTCCAGATACATATGTTGTTGTTCTTAGAAAATATAACAAATTAAGTTAATTCTAATTTCATGTAAAGAACAGTTTGAGTTGTTGGTAATGCTCTTCTGCATTCTTTTTTCGCATGCACTAGTGGCTTTTGTAATTTTGTGGGTTTAGTGGCTTTTTGCCATTTTCTAAAAATGACTCCATAAATTTTGCCAAAAAAAGTTGGAAGTGACTATGTTTAGACAATGGATTTTGAGATACTGCCGTGCAGAATTGTCCTGAGCTTTTAAAAATTCTTCTGAGGTCATAGGTCAATATTTTTTCATACTGATAGGCATTTCTATAGCTACACCAACAGTAATTTTAAATCTGAAAATTCTTCTGATGTGTCGTGTTTGTAAGTGAACCTCTGAAAAGTTTAAGTAGCAGGTAAGGTCTCCAACAGAACTTGAATAGTGTTGAAAGAGAATTAATACAGAATGAGCAGAGGTCAAAGACAGTGAAGTGGCAAAAGAAACTGAAAAAACAGGGATGAAATTCATGGACAAGGAGAGTTAGCAAAATATGAGAGCTGAGCAAGCACTGACAGTATCGCAGAGGGAAGGGGGAAGTTACAAGACTGTAAGACTCAGTGGCTGCTCTGGAAGCCACTTGCTACAAGTGGAAGAGACCATGGATTGGCCTAGGTGGGAACTTAAGCTCACATAGCACTTTTGAAATACCTGTGTGCAGAAGTATTCTCATTGCCTGTCATTAGATACCTGGTTTAGATGTCTAAATGAGGCAGTTAATCTCCACAGGCTGCTAATACAGACACCTGAAAGGTGTGTGCTCCTTCAGAGGGCTATTCAGGGTAGAAGCATACGTTAGGGCTTCTGCTGACCCTTGGAAAGGTGTCTGTTTCTTTTTACTGAATAAGAAGATTTGTCTATCTAAATCAGGCATGTAAGTTATAACTGAGTACAGCGCTTTGGCTTTTACGTCATTTGAGACTGAAGCCTGAATTTGGTGGTATTTCATTTAGTAATATTCTAAACCAATTTTATTACATGTTGTATATTCATTGCTCTAAGAATTCCACACATAGCTGTGCTAAACTGCAGACCTTCATCCAAGTGTATGTGGATCTGACTGTTAAAAGATGTATTTGCCGAGTCACTGCAATAAGGCATCTGGAGTTAATCAGCAAGAGGCCTTATTAAAGAGCTCTGTTTATGTTTCATATAGTCTGCTGACAACCCATCTGCTAGAACATGCATGCAATATGTTAACATTATCATTGGTAGATTCCAAATGGAAAGAGCTCAATCAAGTTACGTCTGAGAGACAACAAAAACTGGAGGAGTCTTCAAATTACCTGACCCAGTTCCAGACAGCAGAAGTTCAGCTAAAGCACTGGCTTATAGAAAAGGAGCTAATGGTCAGCGTGCTGGGACCACTATCAATTGATCCTAATATGCTGAATACACAAAAGCAACAGGTTCAGGTGAGTAGTGCCAACATGCATTATTGATTTAAGTTTCTTCTGCTTTTTTGCTATTAGCAAAGTACTATTCTGCATCTAGAGAGAGAACAGCACAGTTACTATGAACCATTACATTTGTTTATCAGCATATATCAGCTGAAGTCATACTTGACTACAGTTAATTACAAGAAAAAATTATTATGAGTGAAGAGGGATCAGAACAGCTAAAGGAAAAAAATGTTCAGGAGATACTGATCCTCTGATACATTTTTTTGTTTTGACCATACTGTGGTTTCTCTGTAGTCAAATGAAAATGTTCTTTTGAAGTTTTACTGATTTGAGTGTGTATGTAACATTTTATGGTCAGTCCTCATATAGAGTCTATGCCGTCATCATGGTTTAACCCCAGCCAGCAACTAAGCACCACGCAGCCACTCACTCACTCCTTCCA
>NW_009628551.1:19628-29244 GCF_000690535.1 Cariama cristata
CCCCCCCCCCCAAGTGAGATGGAGAGGAGAGTAGGAAAAAGGTAAAACCCGTGGGTTGAGATAAGAACAGTTTAATAATTGAAATAGTAAGTAATATTAAGTAAATAATAATAATAATAAATAATAATGATGATGATGATGATAAAAATGGAGATAAAAAAGAGAGAGAGGAATAAAACCCAAGGGAAAAAGCCAAGTGATGCACAGTACAATTGCTTGCCACCCGCTGACCAATGCCCAGCCCATCCCCAAGCAGCAGTGAGCCCCTCCTGGCCACCTCCTCCCAGTTTATATACTTAGCATGCCGTTCTATGGTATGGAGTATCCCTTTGGGGTCAGCCGTCCTGGCTGTGCTCCCTCCCAGCTTCTTGTGCCCCTGCTTGCTGGCAGAGCATGGGAAACCAAAAAATCCTTAGCTTAGGGCAAGCACTACTTAGCAGCAACTAAAACATCAGTGTGCTATCAACATTATCTTCACACTAATTCTAAAAAACACAGCACTGTACCAACTACTAAGTAGAAAATTAATTCTATCCCAGCCAAAACCTGGACAGCTGTAGAACTAGCTTTTTGAGATTTTATTCACTTGACTATGCCAGTAGCTAATAAAAATTTGAAGGCAAGTGAAATGCAGTAATGTGAATAGATATGAGGCCAAGAGTGTGAAAGACAGAAGAAAAAGTATAATGAAAAAGTGTAGTAGTTGTTTACTTACAGAAATACAGCAAACTGCAGACAAAAGAAACAAAAGTTAAATTGGACAAAATTGCAGAAACTGGAAATTTTAATTTCAGACATTTCTAATGCTGCCAGTTATTTTAAACTGTGATGAAATATAACATTTTTATTTTGCAAAAATAGTATTAAAGCTGGCATATCAATATTGATTAAAATGAAGTGTTTAAAACATGAACTATGTTCTAATACTATGTGAAAATGACTTAATATTGGCTTGTAAGTGCCTCAGAAATCTAGACAACTGAGGCATAAGACTATCATGTATCACTTAACAGTCCTTAAAAGTTAAACCTGATTGACTCAAAAAGAAAGGGGTTGGAATGTTTTGTAAAACCATTATATTTGTCCCTTCTTTTGCAAGCACTTTGACTTACTGTAAAAAAGAAAAAATAATACTGGGAACCAGTGATATAAACTTCAAAGGTCTTAGCATACACATTCAGTCGTTTTGTGAATTATCTAAATATTCTCTGTGGTATAATAATACATTGCAGTATTATGTCAGAATACACCTTCTTTGAAGTTCTATTTTAAGACAAATATCAAAACTGTCTAGGAAAGAAGAGACTGCTTGAAACTAAACAGGAATTATTTTACTTGGTACAGTTACTTAATTACTGTAGTATTAACAGAATTAATTGTTTACTTGTATCTGCTGATTGAATTTCCATTAGATGTGTAAATTAACCTGATTTTTTTTTTCTAGTTCTTTGATGTAAACGCTTGGAAACAATACAGTTTATGTGTAGAAGATGCAATTATTTCACTGGCTTTTAAACTCAGAGATTGATTGCTCGATAAGAGAGCTTGGCCACAACAAATTCTACATGATTTTTGTCAGAAGCTCTTTGCTGCTTTTTTCATGAGGTGTAAACGCTTTTTAAAACCTTCTTTCTTCCCAGATTCTGCTCAAAGAGTTTGACACCAGAAAGCCACAATATGAGCAGTTAACTATGGCTGGAGAAGGGATTCTGAAGAGACCTGGTGAACATCCACCCTCCCATGAAATTGTAAAAGAGCAACTGGCAGCTGTGGCGCAAAAATGGAACAGTCTAACAGGCCAACTGAGGAACAGAAGTGACCGAATTGACCAAGCCATTGTGAAAAGCACAGAGTATCAAAGTCTACTCAGAAGTCTGTCTGATAAGCTAAGTGCCTTGGATAGCAAACTAAGCAGCAGCCTGGCTGTGAGTACACAGCCTGATGCTGTGAAACAACAACTGGAAAGTGCTAGAGAAATGAAGGAGGAAATAGAACAGGAAATGAAGAATATAAATGCAGCTCAAGCTCTTTGTGAAGAGCTGTCAGCACTGGTTGGAGAAGAGTATTTGAAAGCAGAACTTATGAGACAGTTAGATGGCATCTTAAAATCGTTTAAGGATATTGAGCAAAAATCAGGTTAGTATTTATTTAAAGAAAAATGGTAACTGAGGCATAAAGTAAAGCAGCATAGTCTTACTTGTCTTTATAGAGACGTTGAGTGAGCTGAGCCTAATGCCAGCTCTCTATCCACTCCAACCCCAAAGCAGTTGGACATTAGAATTTAGGAGAGTCCCCTTACCTTGAAAAAGTACAAACAATACTTGGGATCTCTAGTGAACAGTTTGGGAGAGAATTTGAAGCACGACAGCAGAGCTGCTTTTCTCATCTCTTCCTTCAGGTGCATCTTCACTGAATTAGAATACCAAAAGAAGGTGCTGTTCATTGAGCTACCTAACTGCATAGGTGCAGAATGTAAGCCAAAATCATGATTTTTAGGCAAATACCAGTTAATGGCTTGGTGAAACACAGTGGTAATTGTATAAAACTGCCTGTGGCAGAATGGGGCAGGTAGTCTGCAGCCTTCCGTTGCCCTATGAACAACAAAACTGAGCAAGTAATACACTGCAAGCAATGTCATACTTTGTTCTCCCTAACAGCCTCAGTTTTAGCATTTTGATTTCCTCCAGTCACAAGGAACTTCAAAGGATCTCCCTAAGAACACATACTGCCTGCAGGCTCTGAGTTAGACATTACTAGGCTAGATTACTTAATATTCCCTATGCTTACACTTCATAATACCATGAAATACAACTGTGTGTTTTTTACCCCTGAAATCTGCCTGAATGGGATTCATGTAGACACAGATTGGCTAAGCTCACCTCATTTGATTCATGTCCAAATGCCTTTACAGCTCTGCTGTAGTACAGGCACAAGTCTGTCCCTTGCAAGAAACCTGGTTGACGTGGTTGTCTTCCAGTCAAACAGCACATATGAAGGACCAGCTTTCCTTACATTAATGATTATTTATAATAGAATCAATATTAATTGTTATTTCTTCACTGAATACTAGCAGGTTCTGATAATGAACCTGTCTGCTGTTTTCTCTTTTGTAGATAACCATGTTCAGCAGCTTCAGTTGGCATATGCCACTTCTCATCAATTCCAGCAAATGTCTAAGGACTTTCAAGCCTGGCTAGGCAAAAAGAAAGAAGAGCTGAACCAGGCTCGTCCTGTATCAGCCAGACTTGATGCCTTGCAATCACTAATTGAAGAACAAAAAGATTTTAAGAAGACCATGACCGATCAAATTAGTTCGTATGAAAGAATTGTTGCAGAAGGGGAAGGTATCTTGCAGAAGACTCAAGGAGCTGACAAAGCAGCATTACAATCCCAAATTGCCACACTCAGAAGTAACTGGGATGAAATGAATAAGCAGGTTAAAGAAAGGCAAGATAAATTAACAGATTGTCTGGAGAAAGCCCTCAAATATAAGCACCATGTAGAAAATCTACAGCCATGGATAGAGAAGTGCCAAAGCAACCTGCGTGAATTAAAAGTTGGCATAAACCCTGTTGAAATAGAGAATTCTATTGTTCAGGTGAGGGCCTGGCAGAAGGACCTGGATAAACACCATGGGATGGTGGAGCTATTAAATAATACTGCTGAAAGTTTGCTCAGTGCAAGTCAAACAGATAAAGAAATTGTTCAAGAAGAAACTAAGGTGCTGAATCAGAAAGTGAATCTGGTCACAGAACAATTACAGAAGAAGAGAGAGTGCTTGGAAAACATGGCACAAACGCTGAAAGAGTTTCAGGAATCATCCAGGGAGACTGAAAAACAACTTAAAAGTGCCAAAGAGCATCTGGAAGCTCATGACTCACTTGGACCTCAGTCATTCAGTAACAAACACCTGACAATGATGCAGGGCCAGCAGAAAGCCTTGCAGGCTTTAAAGCCCCATATGGATTTAGCAAAAAAGCTTGCCCAAGACCTGGTCGTAGAAGCTTCTGATTCAGCAGGGGTTTCTGACCTTTTGCTCCAAGCTGAATATTTGGAGCGAGAATACGCTGCAGTGAACCAGCAGGTTGAAGACAGATGCTTGTTCTTAGAGACAAAACTTCAGGGAATTGGCCATTTCCAAAACAGCATCCGAGAGATGTTCTCTCAGTTTGCAGAGTTTGATGATGAACTTGACAGCATGGCTCCAGTGGGGAGAGATCTCAAGGTACTGCAATCACAGAGAGGGGACATTAAACATTTCCTGAAAAAGCTGGAAGACCTTATCATGAATAATGAAAATGCTAATAAAAACTGTAAAATGATGCTAGCCACAGAAGCTGAAGCTTCTCCTGATCTTATTGGTATAAAAAGAGACTTGGAAGCTTTAAATAAACAGTGCAACAAGCTACTAGACAGGGCAAGAGCCAGGGAAGATCAAGTGGAGGGTACTATTAGCCGTGTTGAGGAGTTTTACAGTAAGCTAAAAGAATTTTCCAGTCTGCTTGGGAGAGCCGAAGAACATGAAGAGTCACAAGGCCCTGTTGGAATGGAAACAGAGGCTATTAATCAGCAGCTGAATATATTCAAGGTAGGAAGATTTCTTTCTTACTGCTACAAAGTATTTTACCACAGTGCAATTTTATTAAATATAATTGTGAAAGGGATTGGTTAAGTGCAGACCTTGGAGTAGTCTTGTTTCACAGCAGTCAGTTCTACATGTATGCTTTTTACCTGTTTTAAATGGGATATCTTCTCGTGCTCCAGAGGTGGTTTCCTTTGCTACAGATTGGCAGACATTGGTAACTTTGCATCCCAGCTCACAGTTCCTGCACCCCAGTTCCCTCTTCACCTCTCTTCACTATCTTGTTTCCTTATGCAATTCATCTACCTTTTCTGGTTTTGAGAACTGCATATTGTCTCTATTCTGATGTCTATGTGTTACACAAACTTTCTTCTTCACTGTGCTGTAAGTTTTAGACTCCAGCGTTCACATACTAGCCCATATTCACTTTGCTCATCTGAGTAGTAGTTGTTTTTTTTTCACATGAGTGTAGGCTGCAGCATATGTAGGTTTAAGACCTTTACTTTTTGCTGTTTTCTCTTCTGATACACTGACCACTTTTACCTTGTTGAATTCCACCCTTACCTAGAAATACCCTAGTAAGAAGAAATCAGGTAAAATAAGCCCCCTTTTATGTTGGGAGTTTACTATATCATCCTTATTCAAAATGCATTTTGGAGCTTCTGTGCTTGGCTTTTTCAGTATGCCAGTTAGCAATCCTTGTCCAGCTCAAAAAAAATGTATGGCAGTGATAGTGGGTGTTAATTGTGCTTTGGTGCTGAAATGAAGTACAGATATTTGCTTGTTCTAGGTTACAATAAATTAATTTCCAGTGCTTGCTAGAAAGATTTGTAAATACTACAGGTGTAAGCAGCGTTTAAAAAAGATGGTACATCTCCTAATGGCTGTATAGTAGCACTGACTATTCTGTGCAGCTTTGATTTCATTTCAGTCTAATTTTGATTCAAATGTTTGTATGACTTGTACATTAGTTCACATTTAATCATAAAAACAAACCTTAACAGGATTTGATAAACCACGCTATTAAAAAGATGACCTTGGAATAAAGTCATTACATGCTTGGCCCAACAGAGGGGGCATTTTGCTAGTTTAAACTAAACCGTATTAGAAAGGAAAACTAGAACTGGAAGCTTTAATCTGGGAATTTCAGATGCAAGTTACTGTGTGTTTTGATGATCTTTCAGAATGCATAAATAGAGACAAAGATCTTGAACAAGTAGTTACATTACGAGGAGATTCCATTAGACTGGGAGGATTAAAATTGTACGCCGGTCTGTCCTAAGTATATCTCCATTTAAAAGAGAAACAAATGGCTTTTCTTTGTATATGGTTAGTAAAACACTCTGGATATCAGAAAATAGCAAAAGCTTATGCTGTGATTGCTCTTGCTTACGCTGACTGTACAGGATTTCAGTTGTAGCCAATTTAAGATCTCTGATTTTACCACATTTCTTGCATTTTCAAACATTAGATGCAGCTTCAGGTCTTTGTTACTATATCTATCTATCTGTCTATCTATATGTATATCTTTTTTTGGCTACAAAGAACAATGCTTTTAGGGGGAAGCAGCCTGACGAGCAGACAGTAGAAGAATCCAATTCCCTGCGCGTTGTCTCAGTGTTGTACTTCATCAGGGCATTGGACAAGACACAGCAATTGTACAATTCAGGAGTGAGAGCCTTCTCTGGGCTGTGCAGACCTGTGGGGAGATAGCGTCCCTGCAACCAAAGACCTTTTATGGTAAAAAGACCAAAAAACCTGGAGAGGCGTAAAGGGGAACAGTGATAGTCGCATGTTCATACCCAGAAGTCTACTCTACGATTGTATTTATATTAGATATTTCGAAGCTTAGAAATGTGTTTTGCTCAAAGCATCTATTTTAGGCCATGCTTTTGCTTGGGAGTGAAAATACAATGGCATAAAACAGGAGGTGAAAAATGATGAAAAGCTGAAGGGTTTGTTTAAATAAGTGAAGAGCAAATGCAGGAATAAAGAAGCAGAGGGGGGAGCCTTTGAAGAAAGGACATAGGGAGAGCAGAATGGGAAATTTTACTAGGTGACGGCAGTAAGTAGCAAAGAGATACTGATAGCAGGAGGATCAGGATCAACAATGACTCTCCTAATACTCGGTGTGAGTGCTACTGGGGCACAGCAAAATTACAGTAGGTAATTCATCCTCTTTACCCTTCCAGAGAGCAATTTTACCTGTGGCAGCAAACTGTAGGGACACCGGCTGCTACAAATCCTGCTCCACTCGTGGTGTATTTGCTCACATGATTGTGCACATACGCAAACACACACAACCTGAAAATGTGTCTGTGGCCACAAAACCACAGTCTAGCTCCTTATGGCTTCAGCTTCTGTGGTCAAGTACAATCAACTTCTATTCCTCAAGAGTAAAGCATAAGGGTTGTTCTTTGGTAGATAGATTTAGTCACATGAAATCTTCACTTTCTTCAGGGAAGGATCTTTTGAAATGGGCCAGAGGTGGGTTTTGTGGTTTGACCAGTTTTTATGTACAAAGAGTTAGACCTTTGTACGTCTTCTTGACATGACATTAAAATACATAGTTAATTTAAAATTAAACAGGCTTTGAGTTGTATTTTTTATATATATATAATACATGTATATATAATACATACTTGTTTTATTTATATTCCTTCTTTGTAGTCTACTTATTCCAGTCAGTATAGAGTGTTAAATTGAAAGTGCTTATTGTCAGTGTTAAACTATATTTATTTACAAAGCAGATATAAAATTTGCTTTCTGCAAATGAAAATCTCCAGTGGAGTTCATTTGAAAGTAGAACCATGAGTCTTACTTCACAAAGTACTCCAGAAAGAGTATAATCAAATGAAGAATATGTCTCAATTAATATAAAACACACAAAAATAATTACTAATTCACTCACCCTTGTTAGACATTTTTTTCTCCAAAGTCTGTATGCAATGCATAGACTGGTACTGAAAGGAAATTTCAGTAAATTAGGTCTGTTGGGGTACACTGAGTCTGCAACCACTCTTCAAAAGCAAAACATGAAAGAATTGTGCAGACAGGCTGAACCGAACACCCTGGGTTTGGGTAGCCACACGGTGCTAGGATTTTGCAGTAGGAGCAGTATTTGCAGCTACTTTCTCTCTGAAATAGAGAAGGAAAAAAACAAAACAAAAAAACCCAAAAACCAGAAGTTGAATTATTTTACTTCTTGTAACCTTTGCACAATTGTTTGTACTGCCATTTAAAGGCATTCTTCTTAGTAAAACCAACATGGCACTGTTACAGCTTTAATCAGGATATGGTTCATTTGATTTTTGCTTTTATTTTTGGAACATAAGTAGATATAGTCATTAGAGGTTGCCTTCTAATTGGACTTTATGGGAATTTTTAGCTAACCTGAGTATTCCTGCCAATGAGCTTGAACTAAGATTTTAATTGGCTCTTGTTACAGAATCATAGAATCATTTAGGTTGGAAAAGACCTTTAAGATCATCAAGTCCAACCATTGACCTAGCACTGCCAAGTCCACCACTAAACCGTGTCCCTAAGTGCCACATCTATGTGCCTTTTGATAGTTATTTAGAGGGTGTCTGTCCTTATTTTCGCTTTGAAGGCAGATAATGTTGAAAGAATAATCAGAGGTTTCTCTTCATGCTCAATAAGAAACTAAAAGTATTGCATTTCCCATGCACTGATATACAAACCCTGGAATAAGATACTAACCTTCCTTGGGATTTACTACGGTTAGGGTCTGTGTTGAAAATAAAAGGTAAGATAAGCAACTGTTTAAACTTCTGAAGTGTGTGTTTGAAAGTGACTGATGCGTCATATGAAAGTCTTCAGTAGATATGGTGAAAAATGGTGAAATATTGTTAGAATATTAATAAAATCATTTTGCTGTTGAACAAATATAGACCAATTTCAGTTTTATACTTCCCCTGTAAAATGGTACAGCACTCTTTGAATTCAGTACGAATCTGTTTGTGGGTGTTTTGGTTGAGAATAACCACAGATGACAGGACATCAAAAAATTCTTTTCTCATCTTTACCGTTATAGTATCTATTCTGAACTAGAGAATCCAGAGGTGGGTTCTGTTTGGCATAATTTTAATGTTATGACTGGTCACCAGGGAGGAGGAAGAGAGAATTTGTCATGTGTGACTTCAGTATTTTGCTGTAGCTGACTATATCAAGTAACTCAATAAACAAGAAGTGTGATGTGTTTGTATTTCTTGCGTACAGTGTATCCTGCTCACTGCTTAGTGTGGAAAGCTCCAGCTGATTGTTGTTAATGCCCTATGTTAAGTTTTAGCATTAGGTGCCATATGCTGTCCTTAAACTGAGGTGTGAGTTGTCAGGATGGTTGGTGGCAGCTGTCACACAAGCAGCGCAGGTCTCTGGTCGTTAGGGGTATGGTTTCTACGGGAGCAGAACACCTTGGTCATGACAGTTTTTCCTGCACTGTTGGTGAGTTACCTGTGAGTCTCCCAACCCTTCACCTACAAGGTTATGAGCTGGAAGTTTAGGTGCAAAGTGTTGAACAGTATTTAAAAGATGTAAATGTCCAAAACCTGAGTCTTTGTCCTGCTAGGCTGTTTTTGTGCTGCTCTAAGTCCCATTAAAAAAGTCTTCCAAATATAGATGCTTTTTTCCAACATTGTGGTGTTTGTTTCGGTGGGAGGGGGGTAGCTTGGCTCGAACGGTGGTTGCCCTGTCAGACAACGCCACCCTAAGCTGTTGCCTCAGAGCCAGGAACCAAACTGAAGAGAGTCAAAACTGGACCGAAGGTCTCTCTTTGCAGATCAGATGGAGTAATATGTAACTATTCCAGGACCTGATCACTAAAGACGAGTTTGGGAGATTTTTTCCAAATAATACAGAGATAAACTTTAACAACTTCCGTGTGGAAGAGTCTATTTAAATGACGGCTTTATCAGACGGGGTGATCGGGTGCGGAGGGTGGTTAAAAGCAACGCTTGTCGTTTCCAGAACTTCTCTTAGGAAGGCGAGCCGGCTGGAGCGGTGTCGGCTCACCTT
>NW_009628552.1:0-1688 GCF_000690535.1 Cariama cristata
GGCAGGAGAGCACAGCCGTCTCTGCCTCCTCCAGCTCATGCCTGCCCCCGAGTCTGGGTGCAGTCCAACCCTCAGACAGCACTTTTCCCACTGGGTCTTGCTTTGTCCAGGGGCTGTCTGGAAAAAGCCGTGACACCGAAAGCACGGGTTTTGTGGTGTGCACGGTACGTGGGCTTTGCTGGTCTGTGTAATGTGTGGTAGCCTGCTCTTACAGCACGGAGCTGGCCCAAAACCGGCAATGGAGTAACAGCCCTTCTCTGGTAAAGGCAGACCTCAGAGCAGAACATATGGGTGCTGTTTGGGTTGCTCGTCTGTTTGAGAGATGAGTCTGCATGTTTGCTTTTAAAGGACTAGCAGGAACTTCCTGGGTTATCTAGTCTCATCCCTTGTTATTAAAAGCCTAATTTCATGTAATCCCCTCATAAAGTTTTTATTTTAAAAGTAGGTACCTTTTGCGCCTGCTGTCCTATTCAGTGCACTAGGGTTGAGCTTCATTGTTTGATGTTTTGGAGCTATGTACTGACATCTAAATTTATGGCAAAAATTCTAATTCATGGCGTTTCCGTGCATCTTTGTTGCTGTGCTTCACCTTAACAGCTTGTTTCCTTCTATAGTTTTTATTCACTGTGCTGTATTTATAGGCGGCATTCATATCTCTCACCTTTTGATCTGCTAGGCTAAGAAAAGCTGGGTTTGTTTCCTCCTCCCAACATGCATTTTTTTCCCCAGAGCATTCTAGTAGCTGTTGTGTTCAAACTGAAATGGTGCAGGTACCTCTTAACAGAAATAGCCCCATGAGAACCCCAAGTATCAAATGACATAATGCTTCCTTATTTTTGCTTGATGCTTCTCCTGATACCTTCTTGGCTGCCTCACGCTGTTTTCTCGTGGTTGAGCAAACCATTCAGGTTCTTCTCTCCACTCATTTCTAATTAATTAACTCGTATCGGAAGTTCTTGATATTAATCTTGAAATACATGGCCTTACTATGTAGTTTTAATGTGGCACTATTTCACTTTAGACCTCGTGTGATCTCTGCCAACTTTGTATCACTAGCAACTTTAATCTGTATGTTCCCACTTGTGCCAGAGTAGTTAATGTTAAATTTGCATTTTGAGTATAATCCTTCCTTGAGTCTGGTTAATAAATTGCTTACATCTGTTTCATTCCATTTAATACAAGTAGGGTAATCATAAAACTTTCTTTGTAACATAAATCACAGAACTGTTTATATTTCACTGCCTGTCCTTTATTAGTGCTCAGAAGAATTTTGATGACCGTTACTTGAGTTGCTATTTCTTGATCATTTTAAGAATGTTCATTTTAAGAAAGTAAGTAAAGTTTTGGGGCTGTGGAGAGGTGGAAAACTGTTAGAAACACCATATGTCCAGCACCAAAGACTAAGGCTTTAAATCACATCCTATTTTCCTGCTAACTTTTTTGAGAGAAATAACAGCCGCAATTTTAAAAGTCCCTGATCCTGTACCCCATCTCCTTCTTTGAGACTTCAGAGAGAAAAAAACAGATGGGCCTGGCATACAGAGACCTTACACATTTGGGTTTTGTCATACTGAGTCTGCAATTGGGTATAAAAATTGGGGAGTACATCATAGAAGTGGTTATGTTAGAGCTGAAATTAGTATTTGTCTTCCAATGTTTTATACTAGTTTATTGAGGGATGGGGGGGG
>NW_009628552.1:1719-29643 GCF_000690535.1 Cariama cristata
GGGGGGGGGGGGAGCGAAAAAACTGCTTATGGAAAAAAAGGGTTGATTTTTAATGAGTCTGAGACACAAAGCCAGAAGGAACTGAATCTTTCAGGCTGGAGTTGGTAGGATCACGATACCTGTAGTGAAAAAGGCCCAGCAGTGGAATTTACTTTTTGTGCAAAATTAGATTGCAGTTACTGATGGAAAACATCAGTGAAACGTGTCTCCTTTTTAGTTGTTGTGTAAGCAGGTGGTTGTGTAGTGATGCTTCCCCAAAGGAGCAGAGTTTTGTTTTGATACTCACACTCAGCCAGTTAATCTAGGCATGATGTTGGGTTTAAGATTCTCTAATTTATTCCAGGTACTTTAATATGTCCCCTTAAGCTGTTTTTTTCTTATTAACTGCATTTTGAAATATAGATCAAATATATTCTAGCAATATTTAAAGTCAATTCAAGGAGTTTTTAAAAGAAAATGTGGAGGATAGCGTTCTTTGTGAGAACCGTTCCAACTGCGCTAGTGTGTGAGCTCTAAGCTGAACTGGGTAACATCATGTTGAAGTAGGTATTGCATTGCAGTCCACTAGTGTATTGGATTACTGTTAGATGCCAGTAACCATGCAGTTTATTCCTCCCTTCACTCCCCTGAACGCTTTTTGTTTGTTTGTTTGCCTTGGTTATATTAAGCACTTATAAAGTTATCTTTTTGAAAGAATTAATTTAAATAAGCCTTAAAAAGCTCATCTAAATGCTACTATTATACTTTTTGTACTATTCCATGAACTAGTTGGTTTTAGATGTGTCACATTACTCTTGTAATACATGTTTTAGCTAATGAAGACACCCAGACTTGCATCATGTAATGCATAATTCTGTGTTTTGGGGAATTTATTTTTATATCTCTTTTCTGACCACTGAGTTAATTTGATGGAATGAAAGAAACCGTGAGGTTACATGGAAGTATCAGATAATTAAGATGGCTATGAAAAAGTCAAATATACATTATAAAAATTCTACTCAAATGTTGCTGGATGATCTTTATTTAATAATAATAGTAAAAAATACTGCGCTATGGTTGACGAACACTTACAGTGTCTCATTATATTAGAACCAGAAAGTGAAATGAGCTGTAAGCAAATGCCAGCTTTGTTTTCAAGTTGACATTCGAAAGGATAGCTAGAGAAAGGAACCACTTAAATCCTAACCTTCTAAGAGCTTAAATACAGCTGAACACTTTACTATGAGGTCTTTAACTGGGCAAAATTATCTTTAAGTAAAGAGAAGTTGAGAAAAGGAATGCCACTAGCTCACATAGAAGGTTTACAGCCTGCATTCAAGCTGTTCTATTGCAGTCAGTCTAGGAAAGTGTTTTATGATAAAAATTGCTGTTTTCTGGTAATGTGAGCAAGTCGCATCACAAAGTAACTCTTGTTTCCTCAACAATAAAATGTAATAATCAAGCTTTAAAAAAAGTAATTTTATGATTTTTGTGCTTGTCAAAGGACTTTATTAGATACAGATAAAAATGTTTTGCCTATCTGCCCAGGTTACCTCAGGAGCCTTTGTTAGGTGTGTTTCTTCAGCCTTTTGGCCACAAGTTGAAGAAACATTACAAATGGCTCCTGTAACTGGTATAAGTGGAGTTAATAAAAATGATGCTGTGTTGATTGCAAGTGTCATTGATTCCTCCTTGTGGATTTTGTTCCTTTATTGTATGCAGACGTCCTGTATGGACTTCTAAAGTGATTTAGCACTTTATATGAAAATTAAAACAATATCTCAAAATTACAGATAGACATATTCCCCCAAACACAGAATTATGCATTATGTGATGCAAGTCTGGGCCAGTTAGAGTTACTGGTTGAAAAAATAGTTTTCTGAGTCATATGCCAGTCGCCTATCTGCAAGGCTAAAAAAATCTCATTGGAGTTTGCTCACTGATACATAGAAGTGTTTTAACTTTTTTCTGGCAGAAATTATGGAACAGTGCCAGAAGGAATGAAGACAGCCAGTATTCTGATTTTGTCATATTTAAGCATCAAATTAGAAGCACAAGATCTAATAGGAGATGAGGATGTCTTTGCTTCAGTGGGAATAATTTTCATATGCTTTTGAGTAAAGTTTCTGATTTTTATTTTTTTTTTTTGAATTGGCAGCTGTCGTAAGTCCTCTGTGTGTATTAATTTCAGGTTAAAAAGAAAATTTTCCCCTTCCCTTTAAAAAATGTACTATTTTAAAATAATTGGTTGTTTTTTCTCTTTAGAAGTACTTCAGGCATTGTTGCACATTGTAAAGAAACAAAAGATGCTCACAGTTCCAAATTCTATCCTCTTTTTCATATCAGCTTAAGATAGGAGGCAGCCCAAATTGCTGTTTTCTGGTAATGTGAGCAAGTCACATCACAAAGTAAATCTTGTTTCTTCAACAATAAAATGTAATAATCAAGCTTTAAAAAAAGTAATAAAAATTAAGCACTAAGCAAAATTGAGTCAAAGGGGTTGGAAGTTGCATGTCAAAAGCTGCAGAAAGAGCTTGTATTTGAATAATTTGGAGTTTCTAGTTTCCAAACCTGTACTTAAGTCTTCAGGAGCTATTAAACTGCAGTCTCTCGTTGTTGTCAATACATGATTCATTAAAGATAAGCTTCATTCCATCTTTGCCCTAACGTGGTACCTCCCAGTCTTCAAATATATGCACCTTATTTTAGAAGACTTATTTCTGTCATTTTCTTTATATTTCTACTACCTTTTATATATTTCTGTACTTCTGTGATGAGCATATTGGGCAAATGAAGCAACAGAAGAGAAGTTAAATGAGCTAGGAAAGAAAGGTTATATTACCCAGAACTTTCAGTATAAAAGGCAAGCTACCATTTCTCCTACGGATGAGATCTGGCAACAGTTGATGCTGTTATTTTCAAAATTGTATGGGGGAATATGTACCAGTCACTCAGCCTTCTTTTGTGTAGTGCTGGGGATGATTCACAGTTCTGCGAGTCATTCTTTATGTTGATTAATCTGTGTGACTGAAAACAGTAGGCTATTATTAGATGTGGAATGAAAAAACCTTTGAGATTTTTGTATATTGATGTACAACCTCAAACTCTGAAGGAAAAGTTCGAGTTTGTATCCTGCCTTGCCCTTTGTACCCGGGGTTATATTAGAGATGATTTCCAGGTGCTTAGCGTAAAAAGGAGGAAATTGATGTCTGTAATCAGAAGTAGTACTGTAATAGTTGTTACTTTATTGCTGCGCAAAATTTGGAATTAAAATAGTACTTTTTTTATTTTCCTTTTTTTGATCTGAAGCTCTAGCTGCCCTTTTCAGTATCAAAAATTTCATATAGTGTTAGAGCAATTTATCTGCATTTCTGATGTAGGTTGGTAGTAGACTTCCAATAAAGGTTGACTTACATGAAAGATTAAAAGCAGCAGTTTAAATCAAGAAGTAAAATTTGATTTAAAATCTTCTTTCAGTCTGTCTTGATTAATTCCCAGTAGACTTCATAAATTCAAATGATCTTATCAGCAATTACTTTTCTTCTTCTGTGGATGCAAGCAGGACTCAAGCACAACAGAGCAGGCTGGATGTGGTTCTGGGGAAGGAGGCTGCCCATCAGTTTGGCCAGTTGTTTATTGTGAGAGCTGACTTTGTGTGATTTTAAGGGAGGCATCTCATTTGGTAATATTTGCCTGTTCAAGTGAGGATCAGACTAACAAGAAAGAATGATTTCCCTAAAATCAACATTATAGAGTAATGGAAGATTCATAGACAGAAAGATTTGACTAAATCTCCTTTGTTTCATTGTGTTTTGCGTATGACAGGAGGAAGCTTCTCCTTATTCTTTACTTGATATCTGTCTGAATTTCCTGACTGCCAACCTAGAGAAGTTTTGCACAGAAAGGCAAGATGGAACGCTATGCTTGCAGGAGCCAGGAATGTTTCCTCAAGAAGTGGCCGATCGATTGCTGCAGACAATGGCCTTTCATGGTAAAAACAATTAATTGTGGGTCATCAGTGAAAATATTTTACTGGAATGTGACACTGCAATTCTGGTGTATTTTCTAGTAGAATCTGCTGTTGCAGCTGTTAAAACTGTGGTCCTTAATCTCTTAATAGAGAATTTCTGTTATTTTTGCTTTTCCACAGCTTCAGCTGAATGTTGCGGTGCCATATAGGTAGTTCTAAATAGAAAGTCCTTTGTCTTGGGCTTATGATTTTAATTTAATGTTCCTTTAAGCAAACATTCTTTAATAGATCATCATTCAGTCACTTAAAAAAAATAATGTATTTGATTCTACTACTTCTAGCAGCACTCAAATATTTCAGTATCTGTCACAGAGCAATTAATTGAATTATCTTTACTTTGCGTCCTCATGATTAAACTAGGAAATAATCTTGTGATTTTCATTAAAATAGTGTCTCATCTCTTCTAGCACTTTTGTTGAAGTCAAATTATTTGCTCGAAAGCAGTCAGTTACAAAAGCAGTATAAACATCTGTGAAAACCGTTTTGTGATCTTACATTTTACATACTGGCCTATCATGTTCTCTGTCAGCACATCTTTGAGGAGTGGGCTGCCCTCTGTTTGCTGTTTTAAGCATGACAAAGGAAAATGTGCAAATAAAAGCTTCTTAGCGTGAAAAGAGTGAGTGTATAGATTACCCTAGAGAAGAGGCAGGAGACCCAGTCCTGGAGATCCTGGAGAGCGTTATTAGCAGATAAGACATGACTCTAGAAAATTAGTGTAAACAGACCAAGCACCCTATCCTATAGGTGCAGATTTGATTGGGTCTTACTGTGCAAATACGGGTGTTCTAGTTTTCTCAAGTTGTTCTAGTCAGATATAACAGAAGGAATGGTCCTAAAAAAAACGCAAGCTCAAAAAAACTTTTCATCTTCAACATACATTACTTTCTGATAAGTAGTTATTTAGAGTAGTCCCAAGAAATCAGATTCAAGGAAACTGAATTACCAGAAGCTTATTACCAGTGCTAGTAGTGATGAAGGCAGTTCCAGACACCGAAACATCACAAACACTGTGTCAGAGTGCAGGATGGAAAAAAAGTGCATGCCAGGTAAACAGGGTGTGGCTAAGGTAGGCCAGTGAGAGAGCCTAACTCCATCCTTAAATGAAAAGATGAGCAAAAATTAAGAAGTAATTTAGCAATACTTTGATAAATAATTATAATTTGGTAATTTTTCTGCTGGGTACCAATTGTTTCACCCCATATTTTTGCTTTCTCTGCAAAAGAGGAATGCCCCGACCACTTGGTCAGAAATGCCTAAACTGTTTGCTCCTTGGAAAAGTCTGCAAATCTCAATATTAATTTGACTCTGTCACAGAGGCAATTACTAGCTCATGACTTAAAGCCAAACTCTAGTGGCAATGATGTTTTTATTCAAATATATTGCATTTTTAGTTTCTTTTCTGTGTTCAGTATGCTTGAAGATAGGAGTGAAAAAACAGGAGTGGTGACATTTGTGGAAGGACATGTTCTTCCTACTCCTTTTGTGTGCGCGCAATTCTCATATGGTTTTCTATAAAGCAGTAATCCTTCTGTTGATAAGATATAAATAAGAAATCTTGGTGCTTTCAATGCCTGTTGGATAATCCTGTGCATGGAACTAAATGTATTTCAGTTAGGATGTTGCCAGTACGCTGCAAGAAAAGACTACTTATGCAGTTTTCTTACTACAGAGCAAAAAGATGATAATTTCAAAGAAGATTGTTGCATTTTCTTTTTTCATTGCTGTCTTTCTCTCCTTCCCACCCTTGTCCTCCTGTTTCTCCTCTTTGAATCACTTCTTAGGTTTCTTTCTCACATTCAGCTTGTTTCTGAGCAACACTCCTACCTTCTTCATGAGGGGTATATAGAAGAACTTAATTAGCTTAGTTTAGTGTATTGATCCTACTTATGAATTCAATCAAATGCTAAATTGTTCAGTTAAGTTAAAGCAAGATGAGAACTGGGCATTGATTGCTGGTACTATCTTGAGGTTAACAGAACTGTGACCAGGGAAGAATAACTTTCAGAAATTTTGAAATTCTGTTTTTAGCCCTTTTCTAACGGGTTCAGTGAGAAAATCCAGAGAATGCAGGCAGCAGTCTGAATGCTTTTGAATCATATCCACATTTTATTTATTGCATGTTTCATGTTCTGAACTGAACAGCTAAGGTGTATATGCTACATCTTAATTTACCTGTCTTCTTCTTAAACCTGGAATTTTCTGAAAGTGAGATCGTAATCTTAAAAGTGGAATCTCACATATAAGATTTTGGGATTGGTGGCATAATGATCCAAGACAAACTACTTTGCAATTAATTTTCTTTGTTAACACTTTGTACCCTTTGGGTTCTTAAAATAAAAGTGATGTTCTGTGACACTGGAGCCAAACACTAATGCTGTTTTCCAATAGGGCTTCTGAATGATGGAACTGTGGGCATCTTCCGAGGCAACCAGATGCGCTTGAAACGAGCTTGTATCCGGAAAGCAAAAATCTCTGCTGTGGCTTTCCGGAAAGCATTCTGCCATCACAAGCTGGTAGAACTCGATGCTACTGGGGTAAATGCAGATATAACAATCACAGATATTATAAGTGGACTTGGCAGCAATAAATGGATCCAACAAAATCTGCAATGCCTTGTGCTGAACTCACTAACTCTTTCTTTGGAAGACCCATACGAGAGGTGCTTCAGTCAGTTGTCTGGGCTCCGTGCATTGAGTATTACCAATGTTCTGTTCTACAACGAGGACTTGGCAGATGTTGCTTCACTTCCTAGATTAGAAAGTCTGGATATATCGAACACCTCTGTCACTGACATAACGGCACTCCTCACCTGCAAAGACCGACTCAAGTCTTTGACCATGCACCACCTGAAATGCTTGAAAATGACCACAACCCAGATTCTGGATGTTATAAGAGAACTAAAATACCTGAATCACCTTGATATCTCAGATGACAAACAGTTCACATCGGACATAGCACTTCGTTTACTGGAACAGAAAGATATCTTGCCTAACCTTGTGTCTTTGGACATTTCTGGAAGAAAACATGTTACGGATAAAGCTGTAGAAGCGTTTATTCAGCAACGGCCCACAATGCAGTTTGTGGGACTGCTAGCTACTGACGCTGGCTACTCAGAATTCCTAACAGGAGAAGGAAACCTAAAGGTTAAGTGGAGGAATTAATTCTACTGAAAAATTACAATGTGCAGGAAAAATAGAACTAATAATTTGTAACAAATGTATGTGGGTGTTTTGGAAGGAGGCTGTAGGTTCACTTTTTAACTGTTAATTGTAATTACTGACTTTGTGTCAAATTCCTACTTAATTCTGTCACAGAAACTGCTAAATTTACATAATACTATTGTAAGAAGCATCTGTTTTCTGTGCCTTTTCAGTGAGCCTCAGATCCTGATTTAACGTATCAGATCTAAGAGAGCTGAACTTTGTCTAGTCTGAAGTAATTTACTGGAATAATATTTTCTGGATTCCAGCACAATATCTAGCATAAGGCAGCAGTATGGAAGAGGTGGAGGTACAATTTGCATAAGCTTTGAGAAGTTCATGATTAACAGAGCAGATATGATAAAACGGAGCTGCTGTTGTACTCCATCACCACTTCCCTTTCCTATTACAATATTTCTACCCACCTTGAAAGGTCTTTTGGTGATGAACATGTAAGAAGCAATTACTTAGGATGGAAAACTTCCTCTTCTTGAATGAATCCTAAATTACTTAGCCCCATAGGGTGAGGTGATATTTGCTGAAGTGCATTTATTTATCTTTCAGTGCCAGGCAACAAGCTGTCATTCCCTGTTCTGTAGAATACACATGCACTTTCTGGAGAGTGAGCCTTTACTGGCCCTGCTACGAAGGAGTCAGAACTAAAGAAGGAAAAGAGATGTTTTAGATGCGTCAGTCGTATATCATCTTTGTCTCTGAGTTTTGTTTTCTACTGTGCCTTGAGGATGATGGAAACCACAGAGGGAATGAGGAAGAGTTTGTATAATGTGTCCATATTTTACTCTGTCTCATGTGCAAGTTGAGTTTTGCACTTCAGTTTTAAAATTCAGAATGTTGTTATAGGCAAGTGAGGTAATGCAGCTACACACAATTGAAAATTTTCTTTTCCCCTGGAACTTTTGATGGTTGTTAATGGCCAACTCTCTTGAGTACATAGTTGTCACAGCTGGTAGAAATGTGCATGAATGCTGAAATGCACTGTTAGAGAAAGCAAGTTCCTGTTTGGTGTGATGATGCACGGCATTAGGAAATTATATGTCATGTTTGGTATAAAATAGTTCAATATAATTCTTGCTGTTTAGAATACATGCTTCATATAAGTGACTGTGCTGTGAAAAGACAAGAAGGAAGAAGGTTCCACTAGAGTGAAAATCATGATGGACTTGTAGCAGTGTAGTTAGCAAAAAACAGTTTGCATTTTTTTTTTTTTTTTTTAGGCATAGTTATCAAGAAGAGACTGTAGGCAGCGGTTGGGTTTTTTGCCTTTTTTTTTTTTTTGTGACCTGAAATTCATTAGTGAGTATACTGAAATATTCAGCTGCTTAATCTAGATGCTGCTGAAGAATAAACAGGACACAGCACTCATGGAGACAGCAGAAGTGAAATATTACTGTCTTTACAGCAGTCCTTTGAAATTTGGTTATAGGAAATTCTTGAAAGATTGAACACTAGGCAGACATTACAGTTGAGAACATGAAGCCAAGTGGAAATTCTTCACATAGTGTATAATTGGCTGCAAGACATGTCAGTAAATATGATTGCCCTGTTCTAATCAGTAGAGAACATAAAACAAAACCCAAGATGGTATCAGTTCTCTCAAGGCTGTAATATATTCCTGATCTAGCAAGTTTTGAAAAATTTGGCTCTATACAATGCAGGCTGCACACAATGTGACACTTCAATCTATGAACATTTGCTTTCCCTTATGTGACACATTAGGTAGAACAAGTCCTGCATGCTTCTCTAAGAATTTTAAAAAACAGTGATTGCAGCAATGATTCATTAAATACTAGGATTGAGGAACAAACCATCTACAGTTATACAACTTCCAGTTATAAAGTAGATAAAATATACTTAATTGGAAAATATAGCCAATTGGGAAGTGGGAAAATTTGCAGCTAGTTGCTGATTTAATATTCTGAACTTAAGCTCATATTAGTTAACAGCTCATAGCTTCTAATGCAGTCTTTGCCTAAGTTAGCTCATTGTTTAGTTTTCACATGTATTTAAAGTCTGTTTTTAAGAATCACTTCTTTTGCAGAAAGCATGAGTTAGTTCTTTAATATGGTGCTGGAAAGCCATTGCTACAGATAGAACTTATAGGAAACTTGATGTAGGCAAAGAATGGAAATCTTTTTTTATTGCCAGAGCTAGGACCCAGAGCCAGAAAATTACAGCCAAAATACCATCTTCACCAGTTTATCAGCTGCATTTGACAGAGCATTCAGTTACAAATAGTGCTTTTAGGCATTTGGTGCATGATAAGCAGCTTTTGTTAATTATGAAGTGCTACTTTTACTTAGTGGTTTCATACAGTTCTGCTTAAAGCCACCACTGAAGCCTAATTTTGGCTTATAATGTGGATTCTTCTTTATGAAGAATGTTCTGGGTTAATATGGCCAGATAAGGTAATCATTTGTTTACTGAAGGATTTTGCTAAAAATATCACCACCTTTGAAACCGCAGCTTTGCACTTTTTAAGAACAAAATTTTTGAAGTAAAACAATGACATCTTCAACTAAAGATTGTTTCTGTGTTCATAGGTGTCCGGAGAAGCAAATGAAACTCAGATTTCTGAAGCACTGAAGCGTTACAGTGAACGGGCATTCTTTGTGAGAGAAGCACTCTTTCATTTATTCAGCCTGACACATGTAATGGAGAAAACAAAGCCTGAAATTTTAAAGGTAAAATAATATCATTTTAATGATTGGCATCCATTTTTCCTTAAGCTGAGCCCATCCCCAAAACCCTGGTATAAATTATTTTATAAGCTTTTACATTTTTTGGTTGTGATTTTTAAGATTAAAATTGTAATGTTTGATACAAATTAACAACTATTTAAACAATAGTGATGTAGAAGATGCCTTGTAGCATTTTATGTTAGGTAGAATTTATCTGGACTAATGTATAGTGTGTAAATGTAGTAGCATCAAAATTAATTTTTTCATGTAATTTTGAATATGATATGAAGTTTTGTTCAGATGCTGAATTCTGTCATTAGAACATATCTGTACTGGGTCAAATCCTGTCGAGTCTACAGACAGTAGCTACAACAGTGCCTTCTGCTGATGCTTACAAAACAGTAATAATAAGGAAGGTATTCAGTGATATTTCTCTCCACTGTCATCTTCCAGTATGATAGCAAGTGAATAAGTATTGTTAGTGTTCTATATTGGGCTCTAAATTGGAAAATCCTAGAAACTTCCTTAGAAATCCATTCTAGGCATTGGCTTTCCATGTCCAAAACATCAGAGGTGGTTTAATTTTTACTGTGATCATAAAGAGAGGCGTCAGTAGGACAGATGATTTTTGTTTTTCCTATCCTCTTTGATGTTGAACAAGTGACCTCGATTTTGTTGGCTTCAATATCAAAAAGACTTTGGCAATCAACAGTTAACAAGAAAAACACTTTCTTAGGTGAGATCACAATCAACATACATAGCCATAAACATAATTCAGGAAGAAGCTGCAGAAAATATATCCTGACCTAGCAGCTTAGGATGTGATCTGAAATGGCTAGTCGCCAAACAACAAGCCACTACATCATTACCATTACACTGCAGAAACTCTGTCCTACCTCATTCGTCTCTGAAAGGCTTTGGTGATTTTTATCCCAGTGTGTAGAGCAAACACTGGATCTTTCTAGGAATCTCTTGCATTCCATGCAGCCTCTTCTTTGAGAGACTGCCACAACCAGTGCAAAAGGACTTGGAGAAACAGAAGTTGTCAGCTTTAAATCACTGAGCAGAAGGAAGTGTTCCTCCTGAGAATTAAAATCACACCAGATGGATTTTTCACTGAAGTAAAAGGGAGGCAGAAATTGGGTACTGTGAGTCATTGTTGTGGCCTCAAGCAACACCGGATTGCTGTTGGGGTATGTGAGCAAACGTGTAAGTAACTAATGTGGGCAAAACTCTTGCATTTCAGCTTGTGGTTATTGGAATGAGAAATCACCCCCTGAACTTGCCTGTGCAGTTAGCAGCAAGCGCGTGTGTCTTTAACCTAACCAAGCAAGATTTAGCAGCAGGCATGCCTGTGCGACTTCTGGCCGATGTCACTCACTTGCTCCTGAAGGCCATGGAACACTTCCCAAATCATCAACAGGTAAAAGACAAAATTTCTTTATTTTTCTGTAGGATTCCCTGTCTTGTGGATTTTGCAAAGGGTTTCTACACATTTCATGACCTCATGGAAGTATGTTTAATGATTCATAGCAAGAAAGTATTCTGGAATATGTATGTCTCTGAAGTAATTCTTTTTCATTTTTCATAGCTGCAAAAGAATTGCCTTCTTTCACTATGCAGTGATAGAATCCTTCAGGATGTTCCATTTAACAGGCAAGTTTCATATATCAGTTAAAATGAGTTGTAGTATTGCAGAGTATTTTTCTTTGTTGTCTGTTCCTTCAAGAGGTTTGGTTTTGGTCTCAGTTTTGCTCAGTTTAAATCATTCCAGTGTCCTGAATTTGTCTGGCCTATATTATTTTAGGCCTGTAATTCACAGTTGAACATAGGTCTGAAAAATTCCTTTGGTGTACAGGTATTTTTCACTTCACCTGGATGGGTCTATCACTAACGGCATATAACAGAAGTCAAAATTTCTCTGGGGAACTACAGGATTGCTTTTTGCAGAGATTTTTCTACTTAAATGTTTTGCCCAAATGCTTTGAAGTGTGTTGGTCTGATGTTTCAGAAGATTGTGTCAAATTTTTCTTCCTTCTTTGGAAGCAATTTCTGTGCACTTTGATATATAATTAGAAGTAAGAGGCACTAAGCAAACAACTCAAAGCTGACTGAGGCTCATGCAATAGCTGTAATTTCACTGTATGTTTCTACTTTTTTTTGGTACAAGACCTGCTTCTTCCAGTTTCTTTTGTCTTGCATGCATTTTATCTTATGTGTTGTCTGTGTACATCTTTCTCTTACTAAGACTTGTGAGACTTCTGAAAATTAAGTTTATTTTTAACTTCCAGGTTTGAAGCAGCCAAACTTGTTATGCAGTGGCTGTGTAATCATGAAGATCAAAACATGCAAAGGATGGCTGTAGCCATCATTTCCATACTTGCTGCAAAGGTATGAAATTTAAGCTTTGAGATGATAGGATAATAATTCTAAAGTCTAAAAAAATTGTTGATATGGTTTTGTTTGTTTACAGCTTTCAACAGAGCAAACAGCTCAACTTGGTGCCGAACTCTTCATTGTTAGGGTAAGTCACATACTTTCCTGACGGTCAAAAATACCATCCTCTCCAGCTATTCATGCTGACAGTACTCCTAAAGGTACAAAACAAACATAAGGAGATGGAATTCTAAGAACATATTAACCTGTATTCATTTGAAAGTTCCTTAGAAGAGAAAAGCCTAGAGAATTTGTTAGAGATAATATCAGAGGCAGTGGCAATGAAACATATTAGCATAGATGAAAAGAAGCCAAAGTGGAAAAACTTGACACAATTAATACAAAGTAAAATAGCAAGGCATCTCTTGATTTGAAATTCATTGTATAAGACAAATAATGCTCAAAAAGAGAATACTTGAAGTAAATGGTTAGTGCTGTGAGTGTTCACGTGTGGGCCAGAGTTCAGTGGATGGCTTTGTGCCATCTGTAATAGTACCACACATGTAATTATGGTGAAAACAAAGGAATTTCTCTAGCAGGCAATCTTGTTCAAAGGAGAGGTTTTGTAGAGCTTGACCCTAAATATGTAGGTCTCTACTCTGCATATAAATGATAGCTATGCATTACCTGAGTTGGTGCAGAAAGCAGCACAGGAGCTAATACATCTTTTGATATGCAATCATAATTGGGATTTTTTGATTATTTTTTTTTCCAGCAACTTCTGCAAATAGTTAAACAGAAAACAAATCAGAATCTTGTAGATACTACCCTCAAGTTCACATTGAGTGCACTTTGGAACCTCACTGATGAATCTCCAACAACATGTCGGCACTTCATTGAAAATCAGGGGCTAGAACTTTTCATGAGAGTGTTAGAGGTGAGGAATATGGTTTTGATGGTGGATTATCAACATACGTTTATAATTAACATTGTTTCAATAATAAGCATTAGTTGTTACCTATAGTTTGTTTCTTTTCCCACAGTCTTTTCCATCCGAGTCATCCATCCAACAGAAAGTTCTTGGACTTCTGGTGAGATGAAAAAGAACAAAAACCAAAGGCTGAAATATATACGTTTAAAAATTGAGTTTTAGATTTTTTTTTTAACCTCATGTTAATCTGAAAACTTGCCTAATATTTTTACGTTCTTCTTTAATCTTTATAGTGTGCATTATTCATAACTGACATTTTTTTGGACTGTTTTACCAATTCTTCAAAAGCACTAGCTATAATGAAATTGATGGTTACAGTAAACAAAAAGAGCTTTTAAGAAAGGACAGTGAGTGAGGCTTCAGATGAGTCCAAATGCAAAAAGTAGGTTGAAAATCAATGGAATTCAGAATTGTGCACTGCTGAAGTTTACTGCATTTGTGTTTCAGAATGTTAAAACTAGCCTTTCATTTAGTGTAATCTGCATGCTGATGACCTAAAATTACTTACGAGAAAACCTCTTTGTTTTGAGGTAAATTCCTGCATTAGACTGGAAAAGTTTTCAAAAGCAAAAGTAGTATTTTGGCATCTGGTGCTTACCTGGATGTATGAAGATCTCATCCTGGTGTTTATATGTGTTTACTTAAACAATGTAGTTCAAGTGTATATGTTTATGCCCTTGTGTCCTATTCTTTCTGTTGATATTTTCTCTTCTCTTCTTTTTCCCCCCATCCAGAATAACATAGCTGAAGTTAAAGAACTCCATTCTGAATTAATGTGGAAGGACTTTATAGACCACATCAGTAAATTATTGCACAGTGTGGAGGTGGAAGTTAGCTACTTTGCAGCAGGGATTATTGCTCATTTGATATCTCGAGGGGAGCAGGCCTGGACATTAAGTCGCAGCCAGAGGACATCTCTCCTTGAACAGCTGGTACAGAAATGATGGTGAATTTTATCATACTATTTTATATTTTTTCAATGTTTGTATTTAACAATGAGTGTTCTTGGTTCTGTATTTTGCAGCATTCTGCCATTTTGAATTGGCCAACCCCAGAATGTGAGATGGTGGCTTACAGGTAACTATTGTCTTGATTTAGAGTTTGGACAATAGACTGAACTAGATTTAAAGCTTGTTCCCAAAGCAGAGTGAGCTGCTAACCAGATGTGATTTTGTCCAGCGGAAAAATGTCTATTGGCTTAAAATATACAGTGTGTTAATTTTCCCTTTGTGACCAAAAAAGGTTAGGGACTCCCGTAAAAGAAAAATACAATATTGTTCTGCTGCTTTTCTGTTAAAGGTATTCAGCTGCATGCCTAAAACACTTGGACACAAAGATTAACCAGTAAGGTTATATTGGCTAGCACTAGGTTAGCACTGTCTGTCCTAGGTAAAGAACCTTGAGGCCAAAAAGTAGAATTAGATAATTGCTGTCCATTTAATCGTTATAATTTCCACTGTTTTTACTCCTGTTTTTAAGGAGTAGGAGGTATTCAAATGCTATGGTAAAGGCATACCACATAGCCACTCTATATAATTTTTGCTAGTAATTATCTTAAACATTAAAAGGCTCGCCTGCTGCACTAAAACTCTAGTTTGTGTGTCTCCTAGTTAAACCTATAGCTGAATGAGTAGTCAACATGTGACCTCTGAAGTAATAATATCTAGTAGTAAAGCGAGTTGCCATTCCTCTCCTTTTTTTTATAGGTCTTTCAATCCATTTTTTCCACTGCTTGGCTGTTTCATGACACCTGGTGTCCAGTTATGGGCAGTGTGGGCCATGCAGCATGTCTGCAGCAAAAATCGTATGTATTAAGATAATATTACCCTTAAAATTCTTATTTCTTAGCATATTATTCACTGCATGAAGCAGGAAAAATCAGAAATCCGAAGGTGTTCACTCCTAATCCACTGGAGAAACTGCATTTAGGCTTTGACTAAATGGGGCAGGAAAAGAGAGTATTAAAAGTTCTTTATATCCTTTTTATTTACTGGAATTTTACTGTAGAATGCACAGTATCAATTCCAAAATGTGGACATGTGTAAAGATTAACTATACTTTTGGCTTGCACAGGTGTTTTTATTCAGAACTGTAAATACTAACAGTGGGCAACAAATTTCTTTTAGATTAAGAACAATGATTGTATCAGGTAGCCATCTCTTACTACCTAAAACTTCTGTTCTGATAATCCTCATCTCTAATCGCCTTTTTGCAGTAACTTGCTGTGAAATGAAGGTCAGTTTCTTAATCTGTCTTTCCCATCTGCAAAATGAGAACACCAATGTCTTGTTTGTAAAATGATTTGAGAGCATGTGATGAAATGCACAAGTGTTGGGAAGGGAAATATATTCCATGAACATACCTAAATGCAAGACTGCTGGACAAACATTCCTGGCTTTTAATGCCCCATTATTTTTTTTTTGTTTTGACATAAATTTGTATGATGTGAATGTGTGTATGGTCATTAACTTCTACTAGATATAAAGCAGGTTTCCTCTAAAGTATTAAAAGTGTTTTCTATGCCAGTTTTTTAATCTTCTTGACAGCAGTATATCTATGCTTGTTTATCCCTGTCCCATAAATCACCGTTTCTACAGTGAAAAGACATCTATTCAGGACCAAACAATAACATGGCATAATATATAATTGCACATAAAATACTGTTTTCCTGCTCTTTATAGAGCTTATAAATGTAATGAGCCTCTGTTCCCAGGGTACAGTGTCCAGAGATCTGTGAGGACTTGTCCCATGTTGAAGTAGGACTGTTCTGACAAAGTTGTTTTACTGGTCAGACTCTGGGTAACAGTTTTTGACTAAGACTCGGTAATTTCTCATTGAGCCTCAGCCCTGTTAACTTAGTGTGGTCCTATTTGTTCTATTTATTTTTAGTGTTTATTTTGTGCTGCCCTAACCTCTGAGCTTTCAACATGCCACAGAGGTCTGTATTGACAGGGAATAACTGCTCTGTAAAACGGAGAGGCTGGAAATACTTGGATGGCGTACTCCTGATTTGAGATCAAGACAGTATTCCTGAAGTTTAGTTCTGATAGTAGTTGGTGCCAGAAGCTTCTGGACAAAGTTGCAGAGAAACCAAATGTTTGGTAGCAAATGCAATAACCTACTCTGAGGGAAAACGTGTTTAATTCTGAAAGACACAGATTTATTTTGAGGGGAAATCTTGAGCATTTGGTGCTTGGCACCAAGAAGACTTTTTGACCTGGAGAAGAGATGAATTTTATTTTGACCTCCTCTTTTAGATGAGGGTGAAAAGTAGTCTGGAGTTAATGGGATTGATTTTTCTTGTTTATTTTTTTTCCTTCTTTTGCTGTTTCTCTATATCATACCCACCTCAATGAGGTAACTTAACTAAACCATTAGTAGCACTGCAGTAAATGTGATCCCCAGTGAAATACTTAATGTCAGTGTTTAAACAACTCTGGTGTTACTTCACCAAGATGAATGGTGAAATTGGGCAGAGCTGAGGTAATGCTCTATGAATTGCATTAGAGTCATCCTGGCCTTTTTGTAACAACTTCTGAAGCTTGCATGTTACATTAAACATGACTTTTTATAGCTGGTCCCTGCATGTAATAACACTGAGGCTGACTTAGGTGCACTTTCAACTTTTTAAAATCAATAATGCAAGTAAAAGAAAAGTGTAATTTTATCCCTGAAGAGGCATTCACAGCAACTTATAACTAATTAAAGGCCACTATGAATAGTATTTGGCAACCTGTTTTTGAATGAACTGATTCCTGTTCACGCTATGAACCTGTACAAATGATGTGGTATATCTGATACAATTTTTGGTAACTGTTCTGTACTGAGGGTTTTGGTAAAGTTGGTATTTTTACCTAGATACTCATAGACACTATAGTACTTCGGATTCCCATTTCTTAAAATTTATATATGTTCACTTAAAATTCCTGTAGAAGAGGCAAGGGGAGAGAAAGAATACCATGCATATTACAAGGCACTTTCCAGCTGACAGATGTGGAAACAGACCCGATTATACAGATGTCGGAGTCCTGTCTAAACAACTGTGTTGTTCTGTTCTCACTTACTAAAGTACAAATGCACTTCTGTAAACACTTCAGGGAGTGTCCTAAATGCTACCTGGTCTAGGAGACAAAAGTGGATTTGATTCAGTGTTTACAGTATCTGCTACATTTACCCTACATAATTTTTTTTTTTTTTGTAATTCCCTTTTCTAATCTTATTACAGCTACCAGATACTGTAGCATGCTAATTGAAGAAGGTGGTTTACAGCACTTATACAACATCAAGGAGAACGTCCAGACTGACCCACATGTCCAAAAGATTGCTATTGCCATCCTAGATAGTTTGGAAAAACACATTATGCGTCATGGGAGACCACCACCGTGTAGAAAACAGCAACAAAATAAACCAAACTGAAAGCTGCAGGTGTAGGAGTGTAAAGTATTGTCTCTGTAATAATCCTTTCTGATGTGTGTGTAGTTGGAGTAACTTGTAATATAGTGGTCACCATTAAAGTGATTTGCCGATAACTGTGGTACCCAGAACCATGTACGATAACCTTTGGTGAATGTCAACTTTAATGGCAACCGCATATGCAACTTGTAAAGGGTCCCTGCTTGAGCTGGTCGTACCTGTAGGATTACTGCTGGCTACAAAGAGATGGGACTTGTACAGCTCAATATGCACATCTGGAAAAAGACTTCTAGGAATATCTTGTTTTGTGACTTGTGGGAGAGAAAAGTTATTTCATCCCTATGATTGCTGTTCATAACACTGTTTACCAGCTTGGTGTTTGAATAGAACTGTGTGTGGTTGTGAGGTTCAACACTTTTACAGATTAAAACAAAAGTACATGCATGCTGGTTACAATGAGACTTGTAACTAAGGCGACCAAAATGTCCATTGTCTCATAACCCTTCTAAACACAAACGGGGTCTTCAGCTTCCTTTTCCTTTTGCCTGCAAGCACCGTTCTTTTGTGCTCCTTGCTGCTAGAACAACGCCTTTTTGCAGTTCAACTCTGCTGAGTCCTCCCTACTCTTAGTAAGGTGCGGACTGGCATTGCATCAGAGAAAGGGGAAACCTGCTAAAGTAAAGCAATAGAAACAGGATTAAAATGAGACACAATACTAAAAGGGAGAACTAAGCTTGAGATTTCAAACTTTATAACAAGAAGGGTTTTTTGTTCTTGACTACTTTTGGTTGTGTGTGATATCTTTTGTTTATAGAATACTGATAGGGAAAGGAGAAGGGTCATCAAAGCAAAATACTGCCTTGTCTTTATCATGAAGGGGATTGCGTGTCTTGATAAGAGGCCTAGGATATTTGGTCACCTTATTTATAAGAGACTAATGATTGCTCTGTTGTTTTCTGTAAATATTCTGTCAGTATTGTGCAGTGAATGATGTTTCCAAGTCATCACAGTGCAAAATATGACCCAATGTTCTGTGTAAGCCCTGTGTCAATTGCATTGTTTTGTGGAGTGTGAAATTTTACATAAAGATGCTAATTGTAACAACTTACTTCTTTCTTGGTTACCTTTGGGTTTCAAATGATCTGTTGAATGAAACATATTGCACAGCATACAGATGCCTGATAAAACACAAGTGATGGAAGCAAACTGCATGTCTATTCAAATTCAATTTAATTTCAGGTATTGTTTTTGTTTATCTGATTAGTCTCCATATTTCCATGGCAACTGACTGATATTCAGAGACTTTTCTGTAAATATATTGATAACTGAGTTTAAAAAGAAAGCTTACTAGCAGGGGATGGCTTCTTCATGATGACCATATTTTACTATTTTTAACTCCTTCCCTCTCCCAACTCCTATCCTTCGAATAAAAACATCATCTCTAATCTTCAATAATCTAGTTATTGTGTATTTCAGCAACTTCAAAAGGTACTGATCCAGTAATTTAATTAATGTTGTGCAATTGCGTTTTGTAGGAAGCTATAATTTGGCCAGCATCATTTTCATGTGTGTATCTGGTTATATACAGTTCTCTTGATTCCAAAAGAAATTAAATTGGTAGTAGCTTTGAATTATGAACCTGGTGAAAAAAATGAAAAATGGCCTGCAAGCCTTTACCCACCACCTTTCTGAGATGTCTGCTATGGGATTTCTGCTATGAAATTTCCTTTACATGAAATGGAACACAAAACTTGTCAAAATTGGTGTTAATAGAATGAATATAAATCCATTGCTACAAGATTTTAAAATAAAGATGACAACTTTCCTTACAATACTGGTTTTTCCTAATAACAGGAGAACTTGCTGAAGCATCTTAACTTAAAACTGTGGAAAAAAAAAAATCTACTACTACATGCAGCACAAAATGAATATGATACTGGTGAAGATGTCACTTCATGAAGTTCTGCAATCAGCAAGCACAGAGATTGTAAATGGTTTTCTATACCCTTCTTGTTTTGTTCCCACATGCTTCAGGCAAACAGTGAGCAGAATTCTTTTAAGCGGGTAAGTCTGAATGCCTACAAGGTATAAAACACTAAATTTACTTGCATGTGCCACTTACAGAAAGGTCTCTTCACATTCCTGTGCGGCTTCAGGAGTTCCTGCCACAGTAGACTAACTCTAGAAGCAACTTTTTAACTCCTGTATTTCACCTGTGGCGTTTGCCATACTTTTTCTGAAGGCTGAAGATCCTGACTCTGCTTTACCTAGATCTTTACATAGGTAACCTTAGCAGATGATGCACGTACAAGGTTTCCTCACCGACAGAATTGTTTGGTTAACTTTGGCACAAATGAAATTGTGGTTTGCTTCAAGACTATCACAGCATGAAGTGACGCCCAGTTCCAATGTGGTAAGCCACATTTTGCAAGTATATTTTGATAACCTCCAACATATTTACTAAAAATATATTTCTCTAACTATACTAATACACTTCTGCTTGAAAGCCCCAGTCTAGAGAAGTAAGAAGCTGTAGAGCTGAATTGTGTGGCAAGTCTCAGTGCTGGAGAACTGCTTAGCAGAGGGAGAAAATAACTTGACCTCCCAGTCAGGCAACAGATGAAAATAGGCGATGGGAGAGATGTCTGGCATAGACTGATATGGTGGCCATATATACGTGCACATACAGGCCTTGCATTTTCTCAAGCACTGATACCAAAGAGAAGTAAGTTCAGTTGGCTGGAGCGATAGCTCGGTGTTTTACACTATTCATAACAGATCTGGGGTGAAACGCCATTGTTCTGTGTTAATCCTGCTTTTTTCTGTCTGATCAGTTGGAAGCAAGCTTAGGAAGGTTTTGTTTCTTTGTAAGTTGACTTTCTCTTCAGAGTGAATTTTTTTTCTTATCAATGTTTAGATGCAGCATGTTTTCTGCCTGCCTTTTTTTTTTTTTTAAATTTGCTTATGGTGAGCCAAAGCTTCTCCATAATCCTCACTTGACATCTGTTTGAAAGCCGTAACACTGACTTAAGATCTATGCACTTTAAAAAGATCATCTGTACAAAGTTAAATCTTTATTTCGGAATTCATACAGCAAAATGACCAATGGAGTATTGGGAAATGCAGTCCAAGGCAAGGAGCTAAGTACACAGAATGCAGTCATAACCAGAGAAATTAGTGGGTCCTCTTCAGTCCTCCTTTGCCTTCAAAAAATCAAGGGGAAGCTAGGAAGCATTATTTGCCAATAAACTGAGGTGGTCGTTTCTCCCTGAAGGCAGCCATCCCTTCCTGACGGTCTCTTGTGGGAATATTCTACATTAAAAAACAAACAAACAAACAAGAAAACAGTATGTTTTTCATTGACGAGTCTGATGTGTTTTTAAGCACTAATTTGGCAGTAGTGGTCTAAGACCTCATTGCTTTTCTTTCAATGACACATTAAGTCCCACCTTCCACGTTTTGCAATTAGTGAAAGAAAGAGACCGGGTTGTAGTGTAAATCACAAGCAAAGCATTTAAGACAAAGACGATAGACCAGAGAACTAGACAGGAAAACAGTTTTCCATAAATTTAATACTTTACCATCTTAAAATACACTCAGAGGCACAGCAGTTACATTGTTCCATTAGCTGAGAAAGGTGCATGCTCTCAAAACTTGTCAGAAAGAATGACTACAGGAGGAATCTGGTTTTTAATTTGTTAAAACTAAAACCATTCGGAAAGCTCATCCTATAATTAACATACTGTTGAAACTAAGAATATACAATTACTTTAGACAGAAGGGACTTTGGTCTCAGGCAGGCCAAGAGCGGCAGCTATGCATGACAACAATTAATGTTCTGAAATAGATACCTGGAACTGTGGTCAGGTATGTTCCAAAAGCTTTAGACCTAGCTGTTAGTGTTCCCTTATAGAAAGGAAAATACAAGAGGATGCTGTGAATACCTGGCTCTAGAAAATGTACCGTTGTTCCTTTCAGGAATGCATTCTGAAGGTAACCTACCTGGGCATAACACATCCCCTCAATTGCCATCCCTGACGCAATGTCAACCTGGGGATGAGAGGGAAGGAGTGAGATTTGTCTGAAGTATAGCCCTCAAAACTACTTCATAGCCCTCAAATCCATAAATATTCACTTGTAGTGAGTGACCTTCACTCCTGTATTAGAACTACAGTGTCAGTATCTGTAGAAAAAAAAATCCTGATGTATTGTTTGTAAAGAAAATCTTTAAACCCCCTGAAATGGTTTTAAATGCCTTGTCTGAACAAGGATTATAACTCATCTCTTCTAACATTTTTACCATAGTAATTAAAAATTACCTCCATTCCTCTGTTTATTGCCAGTTTTCCCATTTTCACAGCAAATGGAGCCTTTATTAAAAAAAAAAAATCAAACCACAACAAACATTTAAAAATAATTAAAGCCACATCAGTTCATAATATTGTAGTTACTATATCACTATTCTAGCTCCAAATGACCTTTTAGTCTATATGAATTTGAAGTAAGTTAATAAGTATTTTTAAAAAAACAATTTGGCATTATCTGCAGTTAATAGATGTACATGGTACAAGGTTTCAATGTGTCCTGCAGGTCTGTATAACTGCAGCTGGGAGGTAAAACTGTCCTAAGGGTTAAGCAGCTGGATGTTAACACTTGTTCCTGCAGAAACTGCATTCACAAAAGGACAGAGTTAAGAGAATTAAACATCAGGAACCAAGACTTTTATAGAGAAGAATTTCAATTGTTTGTTTGCTCTCTCTTAAGGGAAGCAGAAATGCCTTCTTGACATTGACTACATGAATAATACACTTACCTGAGGAAGGATTTCTTTAGCCAAAGTTAATGCTCTCTGGTAAGCTGCATCTCCCTCCTGGTTTTGTGGCACTGTGTGATTTACTAATCCCATTGAGAAGGCTTGCTGTCCGTCAATCTGTCTACCAGTGAAAATGAGTTCCTTTGCAAGACCTATTCCAACACATCTGGGCAGGCGCTGGGTTCCCCCTTATGACAACAGCAAAAACACCCTTTTCCATTTCTGAGAAATGCCCAAAAAACCAATAGTATTTTGTCTCCTTACATAACAAGGAAGTTTGAAAAAAAAAAAAAAAGGGGGATCATATTTCTTTAAGTAACTATTAGCTGAATATGTCAACATTTTGCAAGGCATCTGAAAGGCTTCAGCATCCTTTTGAGTATTTTGATAAATAGGAAAAGGTGTAAAGGGACTTCCCTAAATTCACAGCAAGTCTGAGACAGGGCTTGGAACAGAACTCTTGATTCATAGATCTCTTGGGTCACTGTAAGATGCTGCTTCTAATTTACATTCAAAACACTTCAAGTGCGCTAATGGCAAAATATTTAACTATACAGCTGACAAAGCAAGAGACAAGATTTAATGAAGGTTACCTGCTCCAGGCAGAAGCCCTCTTGTGGTCTCAATAAGGCCCATTTTAGCTGATGAAGCTATTAAAAAAACCCAAACAAACAGGGTTTAGTTACTTTTTGATCTGTGTAACTACAAATTTTCCACACTGAACTGATTAATAAAACTACAAACTGTCAATGCTGAACTGGAACTCCATTTCTCCAGGTAGCTAGAAAGTCTGAATACTACAGTGCCTAATCAATGTCCATCTGAAATCAGATGAGGGATGTGTAGTATGGCTGCTTACCCCTACTGCAGCAGTTTTACCTAGAACAGTGAACCTTGGGTCCATACTAGATGAAATGTAATGGATGGAGGAATGGAAACGGAAGAAGGAAGTCTTCCAGTCCAAACTGATTTAAGTAGGGAAGGTTATATCTAGCCAGAATGCTGATCCAATATACATCATAATAACTATTTAATTCTACCAATAAATAGTTTTTCTGAAGGAATTCCAATCTTGTCTAAAAATAGGCTTTACTTTTTAAGCAAGGAAACTGCTTCCCAATAGTAACTAAATCTCACAATTTCTGGACAAATGCCTACTCATTTCCTGAACGGTGTAAGTTCCTGTCTTAGCTTGCTGGATTCCATTAACAGTCAGCTCTCATGAGTGTAAGTTCTCTTTAAAATATAGTCACCGATTACAAGAAGAATCCTGTATTAAGCAACACACAAACCTGCTACTCGAAGGTCACACGCTAATGCCAGTTCTAGTCCACCACCCAATGCGTAGCCATCTATTGCAGCAATTGTGGGTACAGGGAGAGCAGCTAGAGAAGACAACACAGATTATACAGTTTTGTTCCAGAAGTTCTGTTCCACTCACTTCTGGAATTTAAATCCTTAAATTCTAAAGCTTTCAATAGTTCTCAAATTCAAAATTGCTTAAGAATTCATTTTTTTCTGCCACAAACTTTGACTGTCTCTAAACAGTACAAACTGCATTTCTCCCTACTTTGTAAGAAGAATGCAAAATATTCTTCTTATATGCAAAGAAGCATGCAAATACAAAGTACTGCAACACAAAACAGGGTGAATTGTCTCATTGCAAATTTATGATGTCAATATCCAGCTAAACGGCAGTTAAACAGTCAAAGACACCATCCCTAGTCACTGTAACAAGGATTAGCTTTTCTGGTGCTTCTGTTAGCCAAGGCTCCTGAACTCGGTAAACACTGTTGTCACCTCGTAGTTGAGCAATCTGAGGTACCTGGAGATTAGCTGCTTTATAAGACACCTATTTTAAATACTCAAGGAGCTGGAAGCGGACTTCAGATGTGTGCTAGTTCTGTGCTGTAACTAGCCCCCGCCCAGAATAGCTTCTGTGGTTTGTGAGACAGGGTCATTCTCTCTATACATTGTGGTTTGTTTTTTAATTACTGCAATTCTGATTGGTATTTTAGTCAGATTTCACTTTGGTATTCCTCTCTAGTGACAGCAGAATAATTCATAAATAGAGGAAGAAAATCAACTGCAGAAGTCCATATTTCTTTCAGAGAAAAAAAAGGGGGAGGGAATTGTAGGTACAAAGCCCCTGATATTCAACACATTCATTTAGCAAATCTATTCAGAGATCCAAATCCATGTTCTTAGGTCATTGCCGTATCATGAGTGGCTCTGAGCACTATTGAAAGTGGGATAACCAACATAGCTCATTTTGTCTAGCACTGACTCCCAAGGGTTACATAGAACTGTACACAGAATGCTTTGTTATAGCAGGTACTTAGGTACATGCATGTGTGTGTGCTGCTCTTTGTCAAGGAAAAGGCAGTACTGAAATGCATCTTGTCCTTGGAGTGGCAGCAGGATGGTTGGTATTTAATTCTAGTCAGATCTTTGTTTCAGGCGTAAGCTGGAGCCATTTGGGAAGCTAGACCTAAATGGATAACCTGCTGGGGCTAGCATCCTTCCCCTCCTGCAGCACTTCTCAATGTCTCAGTACAGGCAGTCTAGAACAAATTTTCTAACCGAGATAATCATTTACCTATTTCATCCATGAGATTTCTCAGCCTTTTAACAAACTGTCCAACTTCTGCATCATCCATCTTTGCACGTTCCTTTAAGTCTGCACCTAAATAGAGGAGAAAAAGGTTAGAATCCAGGAACAGGGAAAAGACGTGAACTGTGTTCCCTCCTGTCCCTCTCAAGAGGACAGACCATTTCAGAAGTCTTGAAATACAGTGTTCTGCTTAAGTACGGTCAGTGGAAGCTGGAGTGCGGACATCTGGGCTGGAGCAGTGGCTAGAGTGCTCCTCTGTGCCCTTCGAACAGCTTTCACAGAGCAGCACCAATCGCTCTGTGTAAGGACAATAATCCATAGAACTGGAAACCAAGGACTCCGATACCAAAGGCACTTGTGCTTGATCATGGTTATAAATGGAAAACAAACAGTAGCACTACACAGCCTGGGCAGCTCACTCCATCACTCACGTCTTCATCACCGAAGTCAAGAGGCAGACAGGTGAAAGACAGAACAACGTGTTTGTCATTTGCTACACAAAAGCAAGCCCATTTTTCTTTTAGCATGCATTTCCAACTGCTTTTCTGCACGATCTGATCAGCACATAGCCCTAAGAACCATCTAATTTTTTAACAATAGTTTGCAGTGTCTTTGTTACTTACCAGCACAAAATACACCTTTCACCTCGCTCTTGAACACCACCACACGAACCTTCTCATCAAAGCGGAGTTGTTCCAAAGCGCTGAACAGCTATGAGGGAGGAAGTACAAACAAGAGAAGAAAAACTTTACACATATGGATGTATATAGCTAAATTATAGCAAGCTCCTAATCTATGATAAAAGTTTCTCTTTTTTTCCCCTGCAGGTGCCAGGAATTTCCTGGAAATCATATATATATGGAGCCAGCAGGATCCTTCCATGACAGCCTCAGAATGACATGTTTCCTCATCTCTTTTTTTCTTCCATTCAGATATGAACCTTTGCTGTACTTTAAATTCCCCTTCCTGTCCAGGCATGAGCCAGACTTGTACTTGAGTACGTTTTTGTTGTAATTACGCAAGTGAGGACATTAACTTGCATCTGAGTTAGCTAACTTAAAATCTCTGTCCAGTCTGCATCTGAAGTTACTGCAGTATAGACACATGACGATCTCTTTTTCTTCAGGCTAAGCTGCCTTGCCCCAGTGCAGTCTCCCACTGACCTTCAGCAAGAGATTAAGTTTTTGCTTCAGATTTCCCACAGCTATTCTTATTGCATTTAGTTATTGATCATGATTCCAAACACGTTTACAGGCCAGGCCCATACTCACTTCATTTACAAATACTTTTCCCAATGAATTTCTTGCGTGGGGTCGGTTCATTAGGATTTCAGCAATACCTTAGTAATAGGAGACAATTTCAGTTATACTTCATTTAATTCTCTGACACAGTAATTCAACTGGGAACAATATCTGCATATGCTGCATCTTCTCTTTCCTGAAAATGCATATAAAGTATATTCTAAAACAATCAGTTATTTTAAAAGTGGAGGTGGTAGACGATGTCTACGAAACTCAGTTATGCAGGACAATTGTAAAATTCAGTAGCACTGTGAATAATATAAATAAGCAGACTTTTAAAAAATGAACATGACATCTAAGAATATATGTCTTAGAATCACTGTAGGAATGGAAAAAAACCACAAACCCAAATGATCCATCTTAGGTTTCTGTTTCGAATGTTATTTAATTCGGTTTTTATTGTACGGTCATACTGTGTTTAAGTATATTCCTTAATGAAGAAAACCATCCTCTTGAGATTGCTGTTTGCATGAGAATAGAACAAACTGGTCACTCTCCAGGCTGTTTTGAAATTGCAGCTCCATGTAATTTAAAGTTAATATGCTCATCCGTGTAAAGGACTTCAAAGTTCCTAAGTCCAAGCAGAAAAATAAGACCACAACATCTACCTAGTTCTCCCTTGCACTTGTTTTGTAAATTATTATCCAATGGTTTCTGTATGCTTTGGAGAGAAAAAACAACTCTCCCGTTTCCTTGGCTGGACTTTTGCTCACTTCCCAGGTTTTAACATTGTAAGATGCTGTTGCTGCTCCTGGAGGTGCACAGATGCACCTTGCATCTGTCATGCTTGGTCCTTCTGCCCTGCTAGAAGGTCTCTGTCTTTATTCCTCTGCCTATGCCAGTGGCCAGTTGGTAAACAAGAGATGTGCCACGCCGGAACAAAGACAGAGGTAACAGTGGGCAGCGGCAAACAATGGAAATTCACAATCCTGGTAACTACATTCATGTGTATGTAACCAGCAAAACTACCAAGAACTGTTTATAAGCTCTTGCAAGAGTTACAATTACCAGAAACTAATTTCATTGGCAATTTGAACTAGAACTCAAACGGCTTAGTGACTCTCATGCGTAAATACACACAGACATGCCCTGGTCTTATCCTACCTTCAGCACTGTACATTACTGAGATCAGAAAAATCTAAGGCATGCAAACCAGAACTTTTTGTATCGAGATCTCCTGCATACATAACTTTAAAAAAAAAAAGCCATCTAGCTATTTAGTCGTCAGCTGTGCCCTTGAGAAGAGACTATAAGCCGCCTGCCTGCTACGGACCCTGCAAGGCAGCCAGTCCCCCCTTGTCGGGCTGCGAGGGTGCCAAGGCAAGGGGCGGCCCGGCCGCCGCGGCGGGCAGCACAAGATGTCCGGGCGGAGCGGAGGGGCTGGGCACACACACACGGCACCGCTCGCGTCAGGCCGGGAGCTGATGTGTTTTTACCAAGCAGTGGTAAAACGAGATCAACGTGCCCCCTCCCTGCAGCACCACAGAACCGGCTCTGACACCAGG
>NW_009628553.1:0-1618 GCF_000690535.1 Cariama cristata
GCGACTCGACTCCTGTTAGCCTACGTAGCCTAAGAGAGCCGAGACCTACCGGTCCCCGCTACCGCAAAGCCACGAGGGACCACAGGGCTCTTTGTTCTCCTTGCGATGGCCCGGTTGGAGAAGATGGAGGGGAGACCACCGGGCAGGTGGGTGCTGGGGCTGCTCTCCTCCCGAGGCCAGGCTGGTGGTACACAACGAGTAACTCGTCATTGCCACCACAGGAAGGAGCTCAAGCACCGCTCATGGAGCATCGCTCTCCCCGCTACCTGGGCTCTCCTCTGCACGTACAGCTCTATTTTCTCTACTCTGATTTAATTCTTCTCCCGAGCACTGCCTCTCTGCAGTTCAAACACTGCCCGTAGCCAAGGGTCCTTGAGGAAGCCGGCGGGTTTGAGCTGAGCTCTGTCCTCTCCTCACTCCAGCCAGGGGAAGCTACGGGGCCGCATCTCAGGACTGCTGGGGAGGAACCTTGGTTTGTGCGAGCCTTGTTTCTGCTGGAAACCAGCCCTGCCTGATGCTGGCAAAGCTGCCTACAAGTGCCTCACAGTATCTCACTTCCAGGAGCGGGTGATTTGCAATTCTGAAAAGAGTTCAAAGAAGACATTATGTTCTGTTTTATCTAGAGGGAAAGTGCAAAGCGTAACCTTTACCGGGCGCTGTCAACTGCAACAAAAGATAGGCTCAAATATTGATCAGCCCTTCATAAAACTGGAGAGTGCTCCTGACATGGGCCTCCTTCAACACCTAGTGAAATGCCACCCGGTCGGGTCCTCAGCAGGCAGCACCGGTACGCGGTTGGGTGGGAACCACACCTCTGCCATGGGCGAGGGAGCAGAGGACCAGCCGGAGAAGGCACAGCAGTGCCAGTTTGATCCGAATGAGCTCTAACCCCCGTGAGTTAGCGAGAACCATTTGGCCGTACCAATAACCCAGCTGCCCACTCGCCAGTGCGAATATTCACGGGCGAACGTCTGTGTCCCCTCTCGCCCGGCAGCCCCAGTGCAGCTCCACGCAAAGGGTCCCCTCGCCTGCCCAGGACCCCCCACCCCAGCGGGACAGAGCCAAAGCCGGGTACCAGGTGAGCTAACACGGCCTTTTTATCATTGCCCCAAAAACCGCGATGCCCACCCAAACCCATCCCGGCACCAGCTCCAGCAGAAGAACTCGTGCCTCGGTGGAAAACCAGAGCAGTAAACATTAACCATAAAAATTAACCATCTTTGGGCGCTACAAAGGGGTCCCCCTGTGCTTCCCCTCCCCGTTGCTCATAGTTTCCCATTTTGCCCTCTTTTGGGGGCCTAAACTGTGCACAGAGGAGCGGGAAGGTTCGTTAACGGGGGTTCTCGGCGAGGGTGGGCACCAGTCAAGAGGCTCCACTCCTCCCAGGGCCGAGGCAGCATCTCTGCTCCTCTGGACCCCCTAAATTCAGAGCTTTGAACAGAAAGGCGTGTGCCACCAATGCTCCCGATCCTGCGTCCCAGGGAGATCACACCGCTGCAGCCATCCCAGTTACCCTTTCTTTTCTAAGAGCCGATGTTTCCGAACACAATAAACCAGTAAGCCGGTGAGGAGGTAGCAAATGCACATAAATTTGATGTTGGTGCATCGTTAGCAGGAA